>NC_081541.1:4272176-4321151 GCF_901000735.1 Corylus avellana
TATATATATATATATATATATATATATATATATCTTCTTTAATAAATAATGGGAGGATAAATAGGGGGGGCAGAGGGAGGGGGTTGAGAGGGGTCAAATGCCCCCCTCACATCCCAAAAAATTATATATATATATATATATATATATTAGCTACTTATTATGTAGCAAAAAATCACCAAAAGCTCTTTACATTCAATTTAAAGAGGCTTTTAGCAAAATGCTACAGTACTCGATAACACTCTTTGAGCCTTGTTTTTTTTTTTTTTATTGATTTTTTGTACTCTCCAAATGTGGAAAGAGAGAAAGAGAGATTGAGAAAAAAAAAATAAAAAAAACAAAAATGATTTAGAGGGTGAAATACTGACCTAGAGATCTGCAACAATTGCTAGATATGAGAGAACAAAATTAGAGCCACATGCCAAAGTAAATTTTGGATTACTCAGCTACTTGCTTGAACAATGAACCCCATAAGATTTTCATATTTGTTGTTTGAATTGTTAGCAATTCAGATAGTAAATTGCTAAGAATCCAAATCCGACATTAATTTTGAGATGTATGCTGTTTTGAAAAGTTATGTAATTAAAATACGAAAATTTAGGTAAGGAATGTGAATGCCGGCCTAACCCTAACTCCTAACCTAAGTATTAATTGGACCATAAAATAAATTTTTGTCAAAGAGTTTGGCGAATGAAATTTGATTCAAGTGACAAATGACCAAACCGCATGGCGCATAACATGGAGAAATAGTCAAAAGGACAACAAGTCTTATTTTGTCCCTGCGTGGTGCGTTATCATGTCGCTCTCCCCATGTTATCTCCTCTCTTTCTATAAACTTCATCATTTGTCCATCATCTTCCATTTGCCATAAAGCTCTTTTCTTCTCCAATGGATTCACGACTACTCGCTCATATTCTTCTCCTTGTTATCGCCCTCCAACTTCCTGCAACACTTCAAGATTACACCAACGTGACTGTGGGTGCAGCTCTCTTTGCCACAGAGGATAACTCCACATGGACTTCACCATCCGGCGACTTTGCTTTCGGGTTCCGCCGCCTTCCTGGCGAACAAGACCAGTTCCTCCTGGCTATCTGGTTTGCCAAGCTACCGGAAGAAACTATTGTTTGCTCTGCCAACAGAGATTACCTGGCGGAGAGAGAATCAAAAGTGGAGCTAACAACCGCCGGGCAGCTAGTTTCCGCGCTTCTAATGGCATGGAGTATTGGAGGTCCAACTACACCGAGAATCCTGGAGTGTCGCATGGGGCCATGCTAGACGCTGGGAACTTCGTGATTACAAGCAGAGATTCAAGCATCATATGGGACAGCTTCAACGAACCAACCGACACCATCTTACCAACCCAAGTATTGGGATTTGGGAACAACCTTTTTTCTAGTTTGTCTGAAGACAATTACCAGCGGGGCAAATTTCAGCTCCGTTTCACTAAATATAATCTGATACTTAACCAAATAGATGTCTACACCGGAAATCCTTACGGAGCTTACTACACCAGCCTGGATGTTTCTGAGCTAATGTTGTACAAGCTAGTCAGGCAACCTTCAAATCGGGAACTCACGAAGCCAAAACACATCAAACCTTACATCAAAGGGTGTGGTCATTGGGGCAGACTCCTACTACAGGGCAACGCTTGATTTTGATGGAATCTTCAGGCTTTATGCCCACCCAAAGAATTTCACTGGCAATGGCAGCTGGTCTGCCTGAGTATTTTCGACATTGTAGGAAGTGGCCCTTGTGGGTATAACAGCATATGTGCACTTGGTCCATTTGGTAAGCCAGATTGCCAATGTGCCCCTGGCTTTTCTCTCCTGGATGAAAGCAACAGGTATAGTAGCTGCAAACAAGACGATGTCAGCTATATGCATGAATGCAATGAGAAGGGATCTGTGATTGCAGAGGATCGATTTGACTTCTTTGAGATGGAGTTTGCTGATTGGCCTTTAGCTGACTATGAAATGCTGCAGCCTACAACAGAATTTGAATGCAAGAAATTTTGCTTGCGTGATTGTTGTTGGAAATAATTTTGGATGGTGCACAAATTTTCATTGATATAAAATAATTACAATATGAAAATTAATAATAAAATACATGAGATAAAAAGTAGAGTATGGAAAGATCTCACAATGCTATAGAATCACGCAAGAGCGTTGTCCTTGAAGGTTGATTCGTGCTTCCTGGAGTATATAACTCGGTGCGATTGAATCTCTTGACACGCAACCTCCCAGGATTAGACTATAGCGTCTTTCTTCGTTAAGGACGCACTTCCAATAATGAAGACTAGTAGAACAATGCTTTGATCTTCTTGAAAGAAAACAAGCCGCAAAAAGAAAATAGAAATTGAATAGAATAGAATTCTATGCAATTGGTCTTCTAAAATAGAACAAAACTCTTTTATAAAGAAAATGAGTTTGTCTTTCTTTCTTTCTTGTTGCAAACTCACTCTACCATAGGATTGAGGATGTTTCCCTTCTTTATATAATGTCCAAATGGTCATAACACCAAAAAATGGTAAAACATTTGTTAATAATCAAATGGTCAAACTACAATAAAACTTGTTAAAGACTAACGGTCAAAACGGTAAAAATCAATTAAAACTAATTTTTATTTAATAACTCATAATCAAGTAATAAATACAAACGGTTATAAACCAAAATGGTTAAAGATGATTTTTATTTATCATAAAAACCTTTAAGAAGATATTATTAAATGATAAAACATTTCCAAATGACTGAAAAATGAATGTTTGTAACAAATATTACAACAATTGTTACTGTGCAGTTGCCATTTTCCAGGACCCAAAGTATAATGGTGGCATAGGAACATGCTGGAAGAAGAAATTGCCGCTTTCTAATGGGAGGCTCAACCGGACTTCCAATATTGATAGAAAAGCTCTATTCAAGAAATTGAAATTGGAACCGAACAGCTCTTCCCAGAATCCGATGAATCCAACCCGGGTGGAAGACAGCAGAATCAAGCAATAGTACTAATCCTCGCAGTCCTCCTAGGTACTTCGGCACTTTTTAACTTCTTTTCTCTCGCTTCGATTTCTCTAGTTGTCTTCTGTTTGTGGCAAGGAAAACTACCAAACTTCTATAGAACCTTAAATACGAGAGATCCAAAGATAAATATTCTACATTCCTTTACATACAAAGATCTTGAAGAAGCCACTAATGGGTTTAAAGAAGAATTGGGTTGGGGTTCTTTTGGCATAGTTTATAAAGGTGTACTAATAGTATCAAGTTATAGCAAACATGTTGCTGTCAAGAGCCTAGACAAGTTGGTGAGGGAAGGTGAGAGGGAATTCAAAACCGAAATGACTGTGATCGGCCAAACTCACCATAAGAATCTGGTTCGGTTACTTGGCTACTGTGAAGAGGGTGAGCATAGACTTTTGGTGTACGAGTTTATGTACTATTAGAATTTCATTAAATAAATCTGTCTTACTCCATAGCATTTGAACAATAATGAAAAGAATGTAAAAACATATCTTCTTCGTTAGAAGCTGAATCTGCCATCTTCCTCCCTTTGTCCTGTTGTGTTGTGTGTGTAGAGGGCACTAGTCTCTCAACCCTAATTGCTCTAATGAAGTCTAATGGGCTAACTTCATTTATATATGTAGGGTGAGAGTACATGGCTTCCTCAAGTGTTTATAGGATTGGTCCAGCCCATTATGGACCCAAATATTAAAATGACTATGTCAGTCTACCAAAAAGTGAAATAAAATACAACAATCTCCCACTTTGACTGCATAAGTCATTTAATTACCAAATAAACCAAAATAAGCATCCCAAAACACAATCTGATCCAAATGTGTTTGCAACTACAAGTTAAGAACACATCGATAGGATGTATAACATATAACAAGTATTTACAATCACGTGATCTAGAAAAATAGAATGCAAGTATTGCACACAAATAGCACAAATAGTGATTATTATATTTTCAAATGAAGCCCACTGAGACAGACTAATACACAATGTCTCACCAAGACTCACACATGATGTCTCGTATCACAACGTCAATGTCATAGTTAACATAAATGCATGCAAAGCAATATATATGGCAACAC
Source organism: Corylus avellana (assembly GCF_901000735.1). NCBI lineage: Eukaryota > Viridiplantae > Streptophyta > Magnoliopsida > Fagales > Betulaceae > Corylus > Corylus avellana. The sequence goes on from NC_081541.1 coordinate 4,276,261, forward strand.
AAAAATATTCACAGTATACACAAGGCATATAACTCCCACTAACTTAATAGAACAAAAGACTCTAACAATCCCATGAGTCGCATGTTTCTGAAACACTATAGAAGCCAAAACCCTTGGTCATTGGGTCCGCCAACATATGTTTTATGGGAGTATGCATAACTCAAATGTGAGATTCAACTAACTTTCTCTCTAGAAATAAATATTTTTATGTCAATATGCTTGTATCGTAAGGAGCTCCTAGTATTCCAAGAGAGAAAATTGTTGCAGACATAACTCAAAATATCTCTAACAGCATCACAATGGTATTTAGACTACCCAGCCCTGAGATAAAATTCTGCAGCTATGTATCCTGATATATAGCCTCACAATAAGCTACACATTATGCATGTCTCAATAGTTGAGGAAGCTATAAGTGTTTGTACTTTATATGACACTTTTCGCGTAGTAGTTCTTCCCCCATCACAAATATCTGGACAAACAAAATAATTGGCATCACAATATCCAACTACATCAAGAATGTGAATTACCGTTACGTTAACACAAAGTTCCTAACACCACCGCAAGTACCTTAGTACTTCTTTTCAATTTTCAAGTGACTCAAGTATTTACTAAGTGCACCAACAATATAATCATATAATTTTATGTACATACTTAAGTGTACATCAAGCTGCATACAGTTAATGCAAATATGATTGCTTGGAGGTATTGAAACTTAGAAGTTATCACATTTTCACAATATGTGTCTTTCCAAGATAAACATGTTAGGATCACCAATGATTGAGGATGTCACAATAAATTTATGATGCATGTGAAAACATAATATGCACTCATAAATATCCTCATTCACCGAATAGTAAGATTTTTATCTTACACACACATTAGAGTTCGCAATACACATTGCACTTTTACACATTATTTTCATCTCAAATTTATGCTAGAGTCTCTAACACATAATGAACTCTTACACACTTTTTTTTTTTTTGTCAAATCCATGCTAGAGACTGCAACACACAATTGACTCTTACGCATTATGTTTATCTCAATTCCATGCTAGAGTTTCTAACACATAATGAACTCTTACGCACTATTTTTATCTCACATTCATGCTAGAGTTAGCAACACACAATTGACTCTTACGCATTATTTTTTATATCAACTCCATGCTAGAGTCCATAGTACACAATAGACTTTTACGCACTAATTTTTTTTTTTCTTATCAAATTCTATGCTAGAATGCGCAACACACAATGAACTTCTACACATGATAAAGCAAAATAATTAAATATAAAGACTCGAAATAACCCGTCATCGAGAGGATGAGACTAGGTAACTAAGTGCAAAATATCTAACCATTTTCTTCATCGTCCCAAGTAGCCTACCAAAAAATAATTTACCGATAGGGCAAAGTAATTATCCATATAGACCTTGGTATAACGGTTCACAAAATAATAACCTTGCAGATATTTATTTATTTATTTTGAATAACATCCAATAAAACCTAATAATTTATCATGGCTAGTCTCACAATATGTGAGTATGTAATCACTCAAAATCATTCATTTTGATGTACAACATTATCCACATTGAATCAAACCCAATAATTTATCATGATTAGTCTCACGATAAGTATATACATAACCATTCAAAATCATTCACTTTGGTGTATAACAACATTATCCACATTTAACCAATAAATCCGAATAATTTATCATGATTAGTCTTACGATAGACGAGTACGTAACCATTCAAAATCATTCACTTTGATGTACTTAAAATCTATGAACATTTAACCAAAAGTTCATTTATCTATAAGTGAATATCATTATACATACAAGTAGTTCAACTTCAATTGGAAGATAATAGAAAATCATAAATATCACCTCCAATCATAATCAAAATGAACATCAGTCTTAAATTATATATCTCATTTTAAAAATCTTTTATGGGTTAAATTCACTTTACCCCCTGAAGTTTCAAGGGTTTTTCAATTCGAACCCCAATGTTTAAAAATTGGCAATGTACCCCCCTAATGTTTCAAAAATTTTCAATTCAGACCCTCCGTTACTAATTTCCGTCTAATTGGATGGAAATCATCCCACGTGCGTCTCACGTGGGATTTTGATGCCCTCTATTCTAATTTTGCTCTCATTAAAACCTATGAAATTACATAATTACCCTCAATTTCATAGGTTTTAATAAGGGTAATTATGTAATTTCATATGTTTTAATGAGAGCAAAATTGGAATAGAGGGCATCAAAATCCCACGTGAGATGCACGTGAGATGATTTTCGTCCAATTAGACAAAAATTAGTAACGGAGGGTCTGAATTGAAAATTTTTGAAACATTAAGGGGGTACATTGCTAATTTTTAAACATTGAGGTTCGAATTGAAAAATTCCTGAAACTTCAGGGGATAAAGTGAATTTTTCCCAACTTTTATTAGGTAAAAATGGAAAAGAAATCCATTTATATGTCTCACTTAGTCCAGAAATATTTTCACATAACTCATTAAAACGGTTACCAAGTACATCTTTACAATAATAAAGACACAACATATGAAAAATTACTTGATAATCATTATAAAATATTATGGACAAAAATTGAATTTTTTTCCATTAAATAAGAATTTTATATGCACAAATAATCTCTAGATTTACCCGAAGATATTTTTCAAACAAACTGGAGATTTAACCAATAGACACTAAAAAAGCATTCAATCAAAATAATACAAAATTGTGGCAACCACAAAATTACACAACATGCACGGCATCACTGAATTACAATAAGGGCAATAATGTATCATATATAAACATACCGATGCTCTCAAGATTCGCAAAACCCTTTATTGAATTAACGATAAAATCTAACAATTTATCGCAGTTAGTCCAACGATAGGTAAGAGCATAACTGGTCAAAATCATCAATTTTTATATGTAACATAATTATTCATTCACAAAAAAAAAAAAAAAAAAAAAAAAAAAAAAATTATTGAATTTGCGATAAAATCCAACAATTTATCACAGTTTGTCCCACGATAGGTGAGAACATAATCGGTCAAAATCATCGATTTTATACATAACACAATTATTCATATTGCACAAAATTTCTTAATCTCAATAAGAATGTATATAAATTCACATAAATATCTCAAAACGAATGCATATAATTTCACGAGAAAAATAATATGTGCACCCTTTTATTATAACATATACCTGAAAATTAGCATTTGTTCATAACCACATATTTCAGTATTACAAATATTATGAACAATGTATACTAAACAATGTGTATACAAAATACGCATATATTAACATTTTTTGTTTTTTTAATATAATACTTACCCCTTTCTTTTTATTTCTCAATATGGGACATCACACTCAAATACCTACGCCGCCATGAAAATTGTGAGGCCTTGGGCCAAGGCATCCACAAAATAAAATAAAAAACGCTGATTTTTATTTTTATTTTATTTTATTTTGTGGATGCCTTGGCCGAAGGCCTCGCAAACATATCTATATCTATTTTAGATCCTGTCCACACCAGGTACGAGTGGGTTCTCATGTTTCATTCGTAATGGAATATCCAAAGGACAAAATTTCAAAACAAAGCTTGAAATGGTAATGGAATCTAAAGGACAGAAAAAAGCCATGTAAAAGTCAAATAAAAAATAAATAAATAAAATTTGCCTGAAAATTGGAGTGATAAGACCAAGTTGGCAACAAAGAATGAAAATTGCATCAGGAATTGCTAGAGGACTCATGTACTTGCATGAAGAATGCAGCACGCAAATCATTCATTACGACATAAAGCCTCAAAACATACTCTTGGATGATTCTTTTACAGCAAAAATTTCTGATTTTGGACTGGCAAAGCTTTTGATGAGCCAGCAGACGCGGACTCTCACCGTCATCAGGGGAGCTAAAGGATACGTTGCACCAGAGTGGTTCAGGAATATTGCAGTCACAGTAAAGGTGGATGTTTATAGTTTTGGGGTCATGCTGCTGGAGACCATTTGCTGCAGGAGGTGTGTAGAAATTGAGATGGAGAGGGCTGCAATTAATACTAATTGAATGGGCGTATGAATGTTATAGTAATGGTGAAGTTGAAAGACTGGTGGAAAATGATGAGGAGGCTTTAAGTGATCTAAAGAAGGTGGAGAAGTTGGTGATTGTGGCAATTTGGTGTGCTCAGGATCTGCCATTATTGAGGCCTTCCATGAGGGAAGTCAGTAACATGATAGAAGGCATTCTTGAGGTTTCTACACCCCCGTGTCCTTTCCTCTACAGTTCAATGTCTGGATCTGATTTTCAGTCATCCTAGAAAGAACTATCAACTATTAATACAGATGTAGTGTCAAGGAATTTCTTAATTTTACGTACTTCACAACTTCCATATAATGTTTTACTTCTAGATTTATATTAGCAGACAATGAATTCCCTTTTTTTTTTTTTTTTTTTTTAATCCGAATAGAAAATCAAATAAGAGACTAATTAAGAATGCTTCCGAGCACAAGGTTAGAAGTAGCCTATCTAGCTAAAAGATGTGCACAATAATTTGCAACGTTAAACACTTTACAAGCCTTCAAACTATGAAAAAAGGGCAACTGACAATGAATATCATAAATGATAAAAGGAATGGCTTTTGAATGCAAGGATTATATTGATTGCATCGCCTTCAATCAACAAAGAGTTAATCCCATTAGTAACAGCGACTTGAGTGGCAAGTACGGCTGCATGGGCTTCTCCAATTGCAGAATGGAAAATATTACCATTAGAGTTGCTAAGAATCTTATAAGCAGCAACTGAAAAACCATTCTTAATAGCCGATGTTAACAACTACAGCCCAATTTTTTGTAGCTTTCAGTCTTGTTGGATGGTCTTGGGCTGCTCATTACAAGCGCAACTCATAGTTTCCCATAAATAAAAGGGAGAAACAAACAGGCCTAGACAGATTCCCAACATATGCATTTGTATGTGCTTCTCAATCAATCCTGCTGAGGAATTAGATAACCTTGTTCATTAGCATGACTGCGAGCATCAACCAGCGCTCAATGCCAACTAGATGTCCTTTTAGACTCCTCTTAATTTTACATTTTATAAAAAAATATAAGATCGTGTCATTCATTCTGCACATTTTCACTGATTTATTTATATTAAGACTTATATATATATATTTTGTTATTGTTTTGTTTTTTTTGGTTGTATTATTAAAATGTCAGAATGGAAAAACAGTAAGAAGAAAATTACGTTATAAAATAAAGTTAACTTTGACATTCTCTGTCACACATAGAATAGTTACGTCTAGATAGAATAATTATAAATAGACTTTTTTAATTAAGAAAAAAAAGTCAACTAATCCTGTGATTGCTTGATATTTTGTAGAAGAATAGTTTTCGCAGAATTAAAGGAATGAAATTGACAAATATTAGATAAGGTTCATTTTTCTGTGTCTCATGACAATTACCTCGTCAATGCCGTATGCAAATTAGCAAGGAGTGCTGGAGTGATCCACAGGTGGCGGCTCAATAAAAATTAGATCCAAGGAAAAAAGTTTAAATAAAATATTTTTGATTTTAATAAAATAATATCATACATTTAGATTTTACTTAAAAATCATTATTGTTGTTTTTGATAATATATTGTTACCTTTGAACGATAATTAAAGGAATATATATAGTTTTTGTGAAAAAAGATAGAGTGTAAAAGGTACAAACATTAATATTAATAGAATAGAAGAGAGAAAGTTGTGAAAGAAATATGAGGAAAAACAAGTAAAAAGAAAATTGCGTTATAAAAAAAAAAAAGGGTTAACTTTGACATTCTCTGTCACACATAGAATAATTACGTTCATGCACGTTCAGATAAAATAGTTATAAATAATCTCTCCTGCTTACTTTTTTAATGAAGAAAAAAAAAGGCTTGACTATTCCTATGATTGCTTGTTATTTTGTAGATGAATAGTCTTAATAGAATTAAAGGCATCAAATTGACAAATATCCAACAAGTTTCGCTTTTAATGCTGTGTCTCACGACTCTTACCTCGTCAATGTCGTAAGAGAATATATATATATATATATATATATATATATATATATATATATATATATAGTTTTTGTGAAAAAAGATAAAGTGTGAAAGGAACAAACATAAGTATTGAGAGAATAGAAGCTGTAGAAGAGGGAAAGCTGTGAAAGAAATATGAGAGAAAACATGTAAAAAGAAAATGATTAACTTTGACATGCTCGATCTGTCACGTACACATTGCCTTCAGTAATTTATTTGCATTTTAACGTTCTAGCTATATCACTTGACAAAGATGTCTTTTACATTCTTTCAATTTTACTTACCATTTTTTTTAGACAAAGATCCTCGCTCCCTCTCTATCTTCTACAAATAATTTTCTTAATCTTAATTTTAATTTCAGTTTTTCTAAATTAAATTTTAATTTATTATTGATCTTTCTTTATTTACATCTCCTGTAATGCAAAATAATAAAGGCATTTAAGGTATTTAATTATGGGTTTTTACTTTTCTTAAGAGATTTTATTCTTTAATATTTTTTAAGAGGCATTATATTTGGTGGCCTTGGCAGGCCTTTGGCCGCCTAACCCCCCTTTGAGCAGAATTCTAATATGTGATGTAGTTCAGAATCACTTAAAATTGCGGGTTTTTGTTATTACTCCGATGCTTTTTTTTTTTTTTTTGTGGGTTTCTTAAATAAATAAATAATTAAGTTTAAAAATTTAGTTCTAAAAGCCAGAAACTGTGTTAACTTTTAAAATGATGTATCTCAATTTTACGTGATCTATTATTTTAGTGAATAAAGGCATAAGGTGATGACACAAGAACACACCCCTTGATCAAAACCTAATCTATTTTCTTTCTTCGGATAGTCTATGAAGGGGTTCTCCTAATTTGTTAGGTTTACACTTTTTCAATGCTGTAAGCAGATTGAAATTGAATATTGCCCACAAAAAGATGAAGGAACCCAAAAGGCAAATATGCGATATTAATTATCACATTTTGCTATGATATATTAATCTTCACATAAAAGTTTGACTAGAGTATAAACTTTTTCTTATTATATATATATATATATATATATATATATATATATTTTGTTATTGTTTTGTTTTTTTTTGGTTGTATTATTAAAATGTCAGAATGGAAAAACAGTAAGAAGAAAATTACGTTATAAAATAAAGTTAACTTTGACATTCTCTGTCACACATAGAATAGTTACGTCTAGATAGAATAATTATAAATAGACTTTTTTAATTAAGAAAAAAAAGGTCAACTAATTCTGTGATTGCTTGATATTTTGTAGAAGAATAGTTTTCACAGAATTAAAGGAATGAAATTGACAAATATTAGATAAGGTTCATTTTTCTCAGTCTCATGACAATTACCTCGTCAATGCCGTATGCAAATTAGCAAGGAGTGTTGGAGTGGTCCACAGGTGGCGGCTCAATAAAAATTAAATCCAAGGAAAAAAGTTTAAATAAAATATTTTTGATTTTAATAAAGTAATATCATACATTTAGATTTTACTTAAAAATCATTATTGTTGTTTTGATAATATATTGTCACGTTTGAACGATAATTAAAGGAATATATATAGTTTTTGAGAAAAAAGATAGAGTGTGAAAGGAACAAACATAAATATTGATAGAATAGAAGAGAGAAAGTTTTGAAAGAAATATGAGGAAAAACAAGTAAAAAGAAAATTACGTTATAAAAAAAAAAAAGTAAACTTTGACATTCTTTGTCACACATAGAATAGTTACGTTCAGATAGAATAATTATAAATAGACTCTTTTAATTAAGAAAAAAAAAGGTCAACTAATCCTGTGATTGTTTGATATTTTGTAGAAGAATAGTTTTCACAGAATTAAAGGAATGAAATTGACAAATATTAGATAAGGTTCATTTTTCTCAGTCTCATGACAATTACCTCGTCAATGCCGTATGCAAATTAGCAAGGAGTGTTGGAGTGGTCCACAGGTGGCGGCTCAATAAAAATTAAATCCAAGGAAAAAAGTTTAAATAAAATATTTTTGATTTTAATAAAATAATATCATACATTTAGATTTTACTTAAAAATCATTATTGTTGTTTTGATAATATAGTGTTACCTTTGAACGATAATTAAATTAAGGAATATATATAGTTTTTGTGAAAAAAAGATAAAGTGTGAAAGGAACAAACATAAATATTGATAGAATAGAAGCTGTAGAAGAGAGAAAGCTGTGAAAGAAATATGAGAAAAAACAAGTAAAAAGAAAATGATTAACTGTGACATTCTCGATCTGTCACGTACACATTGCCTTCAGTAATTAATTTGCATTTTAACGTTCTACCTATATCACTTGACAAAGATGTCTTTTACATTCTTTCAATTATACTTACCATTTTTTTTAGACAAAGATCCAGCTCCCTCTCTATCTTCTACAAATAATTTTCTTAATCTTAATTTTAATTTCAGTTTTTCTAAATTAAATTATAATTTATTATTGCTCTTTCTTTATTTACATCTCCTGTAAAGCAAAATAATAAAGGCATTTAAGGTATTTAATTATGGGTTTTTACTTTTCTTAAGAGATTTTATTCTTTAATATTTTTTAAGAGGCATTATATTTGAATTGGTGGCCTTGGCATGCCTTTGGCTGCCTAACCCCCTATGAGTAGAATTCTAATATGTGATGTAGTTCAGAATCACTTAAAATTGCGGTTTTTTGTTATTACTCCGACACTTTTTTTATTTTTTTGGGTTTCTTAAAAAAAAAAAAAAAAAGTTTAAAAATTTAGTTATAAAAGCCAGAAAATGTGTTAACTTTTAAAATGATGTATCTCCATTTTACGTGATCTATTATTTTAGTGAATAAAGGCATAAGGTGATGAGACAAGAGAACACATCACTTGAAAACCTAATATTTTCTTTCTTGGGATAGTCTATGAAGGGGTTCTCCTAATTTGTTAGGTTTACACTTTTTCAATGCTGTAAGCAGATTGAAATTGAATATTGCCCACAAAAAGATGAAGGAACCCAAAAAGCAAATATGCGATATTATCACATTTTTCTATGATATATTAATCTTCACATAAAATCAATTAGAGTGGACAAACCAGTTAATAGTTTAATGAAGCTTTAGGATGGATCTACAAATGAAGCAACTTGTTTAGAAAACTTCAAATAATCTAAAGATGAGCAATATTTTAAAAAGTAAAGGAGAAACAGGGATCAGTTCCAAGCAAATGTATACAGTTTCACACAAACAGTATTTTCTCAAGATCAAACTCTGGAGGAAATGTAAGAAAATTTATTGGACAAATGAAATTTGATTCAAGTGAAGAATAGTCAAAAGGACAACAACCCTTATTTTGTCCCTGCGCATCATGTCGCTCTCCTCATGTTATCTCATCTTCTTCAATAAACTTCATCGTTTGTCCATTCCATAAACTTGCCATTAGATCTTTTTCTTTCTCCAATGGATTCCGGAGTACTTGCTTATATTCACAGCCATTTCCTTGCCCTTGTTATCGTCCTCCAGCTTGCTGCAATACCTCAAGCTTACGACAACGTGACTGTGGGTTTAGCTCTCTTTGCCACCGATGATAACTCCACATGGACTTCACAATCTGGTGATTTTGCTTTTGGATTCCGCCGCCTTCCTGGTGAAGCAGATCAGTTCCTCCTGGCTATCTGGTACGCTAAGCTACCTGAACAAACTATTGTTTGGTCTGCCAACAGGGATTACCAGGCGGAGAGAGAATCAAAAGTGGAGCTAACAACAACTGGAAATCTAGTTCTCAGTGCTCCAAGTGGCATGGAGTTGTGGAAGTCCAACAACACCGAGAATCCTGGAGTGTTGCATGGGGCCATGCTAGACACTGGGAACTTCGTGATTACAAACAGAGATTCAAGCATCATATGGGACAGCTTCAACGAACCAACCGACACCATCTTACCAACCCAAGTATTTAGTGTTGGGAACAACCTTTTTTCTAGCATGTCTGAAAACAATTACAAGCAGGGCAAATTTCAGCTCCGTTTCACCCCTATAAATGTGAGTAATGGAAATATGTCATATAGCTCTTACAATCTGACACTTAACCAAGTAGATGTCTACACCAAAAATCCTTACGGAGCTTACTATACCAGTCCTGACGTTTCTGAGCTAAGGTTGGACGAGTCAGGCTACCTTCACATCTGGAACTCACGAAGCCATAACACATCAAACCTTACAATGTCAAAGGGTATTGTCATGAGGCCAGACTCCAACTACTACAAGGCAACGCTTGATTTTGATGGAATCTTCAGGGTCTATGCCCACCCAAAGAATGTTAGTACTGGCAATGGCAGATGGTATGAAATCTGGTATGTTCCTGAAAACATCTGCCTAAGTATTTATGACAGTTTCGGAGGTGGCCCTTGTGGGTATAACAGCATATGTAAACTCGGCCCATTGGGTAAGCCAGATTGCCAATGCGCCCCTGGCTTTTCTCTCCTGGATGTAAACAACAGGTATAGTGGCTGCAAACAAGACGATGTCAGCTCTATGCATGAATGCAATGAGACGGGATCTGTGATTGCAGAGGATCGATTTGAGTTCATTGAAATGGAGTCTGCGGATTGGCCTTTAACTGCCTATGAAATGCTGCAGCCTACAACAGAACATGAATGCAAGAAATCTTGCTTGCGTGATTGTTACTGTACAGTTGCCATTTTTCAGGACCCAAAGTATACTAATGGCAGAGGAAAATGTTGGAAGAAGAGATTGCCGCTTTCTAATGGGAGGTTCGGCAATAGTTCCGTTGAGAGAAAAGCTCTATTCAAGAAATTGAAATTGAAACCGAACAGATCTTCCCAGCATCCGAAGAATCCAAACCCGGGTGGAAGACAGCAGAATCAAGTAATAGTGATACTCGCAGTTCTCCTAGGTACTTCAGTACTTTTGAACTTCCTTTCTCTCACTTCTATTTCTCTGGTTGGCTTCTGTTTGGGGCAAGGAAAACTGCCAAACTTCTATAGAACCTTAAATATTAGAGATCCAGAGATAAATCTACATTCCTTTGCATACAAAGATCTTCAAGAAGCAACTAATGGATTCAAAGAAGAATTGGGTAGGGGTTCTTTTGGCACAGTTTATAAAGGGGTAGTAATGGTATCAGGTTATAGCAAACATGTTGCTGTCAAGAGGCTAGACAAGTTGGTGAGGGAAGGTGAGAGGGAATTCAAAACCGAAATGACTGTGATCGGCCAAACTCACCATAAGAATCTAGTCCGGTTACTTGGCTACTGCGACGAGGGTGAGCACAGACTTTTGGTGTACGAGTTTATGTACAACGGCTCCTTGTCGAGTTTCCTCTTTGGAGTGATAAGACCAAATTGGCAACCAAGAATGCAAATTGCATCAGGAATTGCTAGAGGACTCATGTACTTGCATGAAGAATGCAGCACACAAATCATTCATTGTGACATAAAGCCCCAAAACATACTCTTGGATGATTCTTTTACGGCCAAAATTTCTGACTTTGGACTGGCAAAGCTTTTGATGAGCCAGCAGACGCGGACTCTTACCGGCATCAGGGGCACTAAAGGGTATGTTGCACCAGAGTGGTTCAGGAATATTGCAGTCACAGTAAAAGTGGATGTTTATAGTTTTGGGGTCATGCTGCTGGAGATCATTTGCTGCAGGAGGTGTGTAGAAATTGAGATGGAGAGGGCTGCAATACTAATTGAATGGGCGTATGAATGTTATAGTAAAGGTGAAGTTGAAAGATTGGTGGAAAATGATGAGGAGGCTTTAAGTGATCTGAAGAAGGTGGAGAAGTTGGTGACAGTGGCAATTTGGTGTGTTCAGGATCTGCCATTATTGAGGCCTTCCATGAGGGAAGTCAGTAACATGATAGAAGGCATTATTGAGGTTTCTGCACCCCCATGTCCTTTCCTCTACTGTTCAATGTCTGGATCTGATTTTCAGTCATCCTAGAAGCGACTTTCAACTAATACAGATGTAGTGTCAAGGAATTTCTTAATTTTACGTACTTGCAGCTTCCATATAATGTTAAATGTTTTACTTCTAGAATTCTATTAGCTGACAATGAATTACTATTTTATTATTATTATTATTATTTTTCTATTTTGGCATTTTGAACTTGTGAAACATAATTGGCCTTTTCTGTTCTTGATTTTGAATGGAAAAGAGAATAAGAGACCAATTAAGAATGCTTCCAAGTAACCTATCTGGCTAAAAGATGTGCAATATAATTTGTACTACTAAACACTTTACATGCCTTCCAACTATGAAAATAGGGCAACTGAAAATGAATATCATAAATGATAAAAGGAACACTTGTTGAAAGCAAGGATTATATTGGTGGCATCACCTTCAATCAACAAAGAGTTAATCCCATTAGTGACAGCAACTTGAGTGGCAACTAGGGCTGCTTGGGCTTCACCAACAGCAGTATAGTACTTGAAAACCGTTTGGTTGCTGCATGGAAAACATTACCATTAGAGTCGCTAAGAACCTTATAAGCAGCAACTGAAAAATCATTCTTAACAGCCGATGTTAAAAGCTACAGCTCAATTTTTTTGTTGCTTTCAGTCTTGTTGGTTGGTCTTGGGCTCTTGGATTGCTCATTGCAAGTGCAACTCATAGTTTCCCATAAATAAAAGGGAAAAACAAACAGGCCTAGACAGATTCCCAACATATGCATTTGCATGTGCTTCTCAATCAATCCTGCTGAGGAATTAGATAACCTTGTTCATTAGCATGACTGCGTGCAGCAACCAGAGCTCAGTGCTAAAGCACAAATCAACTCTAGGCAGGGGTCCTATTTAGTCAATTTTACTAGACAAAGTTTTTATCAAGTTCCAAGCTTTTCATTTGGGCCAATAGAGGTGGTGGAGCATCAAGCTTTGGTGTTGTTCTTTCATGAAAAATAATCCCTTTTATGTTCCACAATAATAACCGTAATATTACTTTTCACATCAATTTATTACACTCAGTTTATACCGACTAACATGACATGTTTTAAGTGACTTTTATTTTATTTCTTTTAAATAACTGACATGAGAAATCATCTCAAAACACGCAATGTCAACCAATTTAAAATAGGTGTAAATAGTAACATCTTATCATTGCCAAATCCTTAGACCTAACTACCCACCAAACTTGTTCACAAGTGACAGTATATTGGGTACATACAAACTTGATGCAAATGTTTTCATTAGGTGCCGTGCTAATGGGAGACTTTGGAATCTCCAAGTCTCATGCTTGTTAAGAGAGTAAGCGAATGGAGGCAGCTTTTAATTTAATTTAATTTTTAATCAAAATCTTGGGTCCCTGTGCCTCGTAGCCCGCCGGAGGAATTTTCCATTCTTCCTTTGATTCCCTAATTTTTATAAAGAAAACTAGTTCCAGGCATTTGTCGTGAGTTCCAGTTCCACTGATGCTCTAATGAGGTTAATTAAGATAGGATTTGGTCTAGTCAGATTTGAGATTATCATAGTGATGGCCGGATAAAATAGTTATAAATAATCTCTCCCGCTTGCCTCTTTGTTTTTTATTTTTTAAAAAGGCTGACTACTCCTATGATTGCTTGATATTTTGACTCTTACCTCGTCGTCAATGTCGTATGCAAATTGGCATGGACTGCTGGAGTGGTCCGAAGGTGGCGGCTCAATAAAAAATTAGATCCAAGACAAAAAGTTTAAATAAAATATTTTTAATTTAATAAATTAATATCATACATTTAGATTTTACTTAAAAATCATTCTTGTTGTTTTTATAATATATAGTTATTTTGAACGATATATATATATATAGTTTTTGTGGAAAAAGATAGTGTGAAAGGAACAAACATAAATATTGATATTGATAGAATAACAGATCGAGAGAAAGCTGGGAAAGAAATAGGAGGAAAAACAGGATTGAGATCTCCTAGAATTCTCCTTAAATTTGAGATTCTCAAGTTCATAAATTTGAGTCATTAATCTCATCTAAGCGTCTAAAATAAGCCATATTTCATAATTTAATGAGGAAGCTACCTCAAGAAAAGTAGTTTCATCATTAAATTTTGAAATATGACTTATTTTAGACATTTAGATGAAATAGACGCTGAGATTTATAAATTTGAGAATCTTAAATTTAAAAGGAATTTTAGAGGATTTCAATCCGGAAAAACAAGTAAAAAAAAAAAAGAAGTTATAAATAAAAATTACGTTTGACATTCTCTGTCACACATTGCCTTCAGTAATAATTAATTTGTATTTTAACGTTCTATCTCCACTTGACAAAGATGTCTTTTACGTCTTTCAATTTAACTATACTTTTTTTTTCGACAAAGATCCTCCCTCTATGTTCTACAAATAATTTTCTTAATCTTAATTTAATTTCAGTTTTTTCTAACTTACATTATTGTTAAACTACATAAAAAAAATATAAAGAGAAAAAGAAGGAAGAAATATACAAATTAAGGTGGTTCAGTCCATAGCCTACGTCTACACATCAAAGCCTTTTCTTGGCTACATCTTTCTTTCGCATGATAGAAATTGTATAATAAAATGGCCTATTTATAGTTGAATGAGGCTAAGAATATAATAAGTACATAATCAATATGTAACCTATGAGAATTAAGAGAGTTACATAATCAATATGTAACTTATGAGAATCATGAGAGTTATTTAATAAATATGTAACATTTGAAAATTATGAGAGTAAATAATACATTAATTTAATTCAAAACAACTATTGTAGGTTGTCTTCAATATAATTTATTATTGCTCTTTCTTTATTTACATCTCCTGATCAAAAGCAAAATAGTAAAGGCATTTAAGGTATTTATGGGTTTTTACTTTTCTTTTAATGTCTTTCTTAAGAGATTTTATTCTTCAATATTTGATTATTTGTTAAGAGGCATTATATTTGGTGGCCTTGGCAGGCCTTTGGCTGCCTACCCCATTTGAGCAGAATTCTAATATTCGGTGATCTCTAGGTTAGAATCACTTATAACTGAGGGTTTTTGCTATTACTCCGACCCCAACATTTTTTTTTTTTTTTTTTTGGGGGGGGGATAATTGTTAGGTTTTCTAAAAAAAAAAAAAAAAGTTTAAAAATTTGGTTCTAAAATGATGTGTCATCATTACATGTGATGAATTATTTTAGTAAATAAACCTCATCAAGTTGCCTAAATGAACTAGAGAGCATTTAATTAGTTTTATTTAAATAGTATTTTTGTCTTTTTACTTTTTTGGAAGTCAGAATTTTATGAACTAGAGAAAATCCTAATTCAAGATGTCGAGCTTAATTAATGATTCCATTAATACACTGTAAATCATTACCTAGATTCATTAAGTTCCAATTAAACCAAGTATCTACTGGCTACTAGGGTTCTACCTTATCCCAAAACATTTGTAGCATGTTGTGAACTCAAAATCTATTATCAATTGATCATTTTTTGGGTCCTTTTTTAGCCCTTGGAGACAAACTATTGAAAGCATGGTTGGCCTGGGCTAAGAGTGTGGCTCTTGTTGGGCCATCGATCTATTACAATGCTACTCCATCTTATGCGGTTAATAATAAACAAAAAGCAATAATAATAATAATAATAATGTGTATAACTTATTAAAACTTGTGAGGGCAAGGGGGAGAATCATCATCATTTGCTATGAAACATGAAGCCAAATAAAAGTGATAGCTTTATAATTTATAAATATAAAAAATGTTAAAGTTACAGCGAGCTAGGAATTCAACTTTGAGGGCCGGGCGCAACAAAAATAATAAATGAAGTGGTTTTGAGATATAGGTTTTTTAAGTTAAACATCTTTTTGGTCAGCATGCTAAATAACTATCTCAATTTCCAAAAGGGATAAGGTATCTGAGTACAGGTATCTTAGGTTTTCCATTGACTTGGCCTTTTTTAAGTCAATTACCTGGGGTCTTCAATAAAGCTGGAGAGTGTGCAAGAAAGAGAAAGAAAGAAAAAGAAAAAAGAGGAAAAGACAAGTGATCAAAAAATTGGGAAGAGAGAGAAATTTTTTTTTTTTTTTTTTTTTTATATCTTTTTTATTATTTGGGGATAGCTAGGGAGGAGTAAAAAGTATGCATTTTATCATCCAAGTTGAAAACCTAATTTTTTCTTTCTTGGGATAGAGTCTAAGAAGGGGTTCTCCTGCGACGGTCTCCTGCTTTGTTAGGTTTACACTTTTTCAATGCCGCAAGCAAAAATTTTTTTTTCCTATTCCATGCCGTAAGCAAATTGAAATTGAATATTGCTGACAGAAAGATGAAGGAACCCAAAAGGCAAATATGCGATATTATCATCCAAGTTGATTTGTCATTTACCTATGACATGTAATTTTCAATACCCATTTTGATTCTTTTGGTCTCTTGTGGAAAACTGTATATATCAGCAGTGCCATCATTCATATCTACTTAATATGGTACTGAAAAAGCCCTTGAAATTAGTTTTACAAAATCAAATAGACTGGACTATAAATGAAGCAATTTGTTTAGAAAACTTCAAATAATCTAAAGATGAGCAATATTTTAAAAAGAAAAGGAGAAACAGAGAGTTCCAAGAAAAATGTATACAGTTTCACACAAACAGTATTTTCTCAAGAGAAACTCCGGAGGAAATGTAAGAAAATTTATTGGACAAAAGAAATTTGATTCAAGTGACGAATGATCAAACCACATGGCGGCATTAACATGGAAGAATAGTCAAAAGGATAACTACTCTTATTTTGTCCCTGCGTATCATGTCGCTCTCCTCATGGTATATATATATATATATCTCATCTCCTTCCATAAACTTCATCGTTTGTCCATTCCATAAACTTGCCATTAGATCTTTTTCTTTCTCCAATGGATTCCGGAGTACTTGCTTATATTCACAGCCATTTCCTTGCCCTTGTTATCGTCCTCCAGCTTGCTGCAATACCTCAAGCTTACGACAACGTGACTGTGGGTTTAGCTCTCTTTGCCACCGATGATAACTCCACATGGACTTCACAATCTGGTGATTTTGCTTTTGGATTCCGCCGCCTTCCTGGTGAAGCAGATCAGTTCCTCCTGGCTATCTGGTACGCTAAGCTACCTGAACAAACTATTGTTTGGTCTGCCAACAGGGATTACCCGGCGGAGAGAGAATCAAAAGTGGAGCTAACAACAACTGGACATCTAGTTCTCAGGGCTCCAAGTGGCATGGAGTTGTGGATGTCCAACAACACCGAGAATCCTGGAGTGTCACATGGGGCCATGCTAGACACTGGGAACTTCGTGATTACAAACAGAGATTCAAGCATCATATGGGACAGCTTCAACGAACCAACCGACACAATCTTACCAACCCAAGTATTTAGTGTTGGGAACAACCTTTTTTCTAGTATGTCTGAAAACAATTACAAGCAGGGCAAATTTCAGCTCCGTTTCACAGCTAGAGATGTGAATGATGGAAATATGTCATATATCTCTTACAATCTGACACTTAACCAAATAGATGTCTACACCAGAAATCCTTACGGAGCTTACTATACCAGTCCTACCGTTTCTGAGCTAATGTTGGACAAATCAGGCTACCTTCAAATCAGGAACTCACGAAGCCAAAACACATCAAACCTTACATCAAAGGGTGTGGTCATTGGGGCAGACTCCTACTACAGGGCAACGCTTGATTTTGATGGAATCTTCAGACTCTATGCCCACCCAAAGAATTTCACTGGAAACGACAGCTGGTCTGCCATCTGGTATGTTCCTGATAACATCTGCCTAAGTATTTATGACACTTTCGGAGGTGGCCCTTGTGGGTATAACAGCATATGTGCACTCGGCCCATTTGGTAAGCCAGATTGCCAATGCGCCCCTGGCTTTTCTCTCCTGGATGTAAACAACAGGTACAGTGGCTGCAAACAAGACTAAGTCAGCTATATGCATGAATGCAATGAGAAGGGATCTGTGATTGCAGAGGATCAATTTGAGTTCTTTGATATGGAGTTTGCGGATTGGCCTTTAACTGCCTATGAAATGCTGCAGCCTACAACAGAATTTGAATGCAGGAAATCTTGCTTGCGTGATTGTTACTGTGCAGTTGCCATTTTTCAGGACCCAAAGTATACTAATGGCATAGGAAGATGTTGGAAGAAGAAATTGCCGCTTTCTAATGGGAGGTTCAACAGGAGTTCCGTTGATAGAAAAGCTCTATTCAAGATATTGAAATTGGAACCGAACAGCTCTTCCCAGAATCTGAAGAATCCAAACCCGGGTGGAAGACAGCAGAATCAAGTAATAGTGATCCTCGCAGTCCTCCTAGGTACTTCAGTACTTTTTATCTTCTTTTCTCTCGCTTCGATTTCTCTGGTTGTCTTCTGTTTGTGGCAAGGAAAACTACCAACCTTCTATAGAACCTTAAATATTAGAGATCCAGAGATAAATCTACATTCCTTTGCATACAAAGATCTTGAAGAAGCAACTAATGGATTCAAAGAAGAATTGGGTAGGGGTTCTTTTGGCACAGTTTATAAAGGAGTACTAATAGTATCAGGTTATAGCAAACATGTTGCTGTAAAGAGGCTAGACAAGTTGGTGAGGGAAGGTGAGAGGGAATTCAAAACCGAAATGACTGTGATCGGCCAAACTCACCATAAGAATCTGGTCTGGTTACTTGGCTACTGCGACGAGGGTGAGCACCGACTTTTGGTGTACGAGTTTATGTACAATGGCTCCTTGTCAAGTTTCCTTTTTGGAGTGATAAGACCAAGCTGGCAACAAAGAATGCAAATTGCATCAGGAATTGCTAGAGGACTCATGTACTTACATGAAGAATGCAGCACGCAAATCATTCATTGCGACATAAAGCCTCAAAACATACTCTTGGATGATTCTTTTACGGCCAAAATTTCTGACTTCGGATTGGCAAAGCTGTTGATGAACCACCAGACGCGGACTCTCACTGGCATCAGGGGGACTAAAGGGTACGTTGCACCAGAGTGGTTCAGGTACACACCAGTCACAATAAAGGTGGATGTTTATAGCTTTGGGGTCATGCTGTTAGAGATCATTTGCTGTAGGAGGTGTGTAGAAAGTGAGATGGAGACGGCTGCAATACTAACTGAATGGGCGTATGAATGTTATAGTAAAGGTAAAGTTGAAAGATTGGTGGAAAATGATGAGGAGGCTTCAAGTGATCTAAAGAGGTGGAGAAGTTGGTGACGGTGGCAATTTGGTGTGTTCAGGATCTGCCATCATTGAGGCCTTCCATGAGGGAAGTCAGTAACATGCTAGAAGGCATTCTTGAGGTTTCTGCACCCCCATGTCCTTTTCTCTACAGTTCAATGTAAGGATCTGATTTTCAGGCATCCTAATTTTTTTTTTTTTAGTTATGAACAATAAGAGTTGGATTATTTAATTAGTAATGGAGTTTTAGATGTCGCATGAAAATTAAATGAGTACATTTTATATATAAACGAATTTGACAACTGAGGCATTTAAATGAGCATTTGTTTACATTTTTAGTTCATCCACGATTAGGATGAAAAAAATGCAATGTTAATCGTCAAGAACTGATCAATGTTTTCATCCAGTGATAACTAGCTTTGAAATTCCTTGATAGATTAAACCGTGCTTGTCCTTATAACCAACAAAACCCTAACAAGGAATTCTTGGGTTTCTTTTATTTCTTATTTTCAGTTCCAACAAGCACATAAACTTAAGTATCATATCTTGGCAAGAGGATAATGTTAAATGTGGATGATACTTTCCCAAGCATCCAAGAAATCATTATTCGCAAGTGAAACGAAAAATGCCAGAAGCAGAGAATTTGACACTCTGAAGCAGTTAAAAGAATCAATTAATAAAACCATACAACAAGAGTTTCAGCAGGAACTGTGGCAAGATTTATCAATTCTTCGTTGCTAGTTGAAGGAATCAGACTCCAATCAAGAAGGCAGGCTTTTAACTAATGATGTAATGGGAGCTCCTCCCCCATGCTTCTCTTTAAAACTGTTAAAGAGTATATGATAAAGGGGAAAAGTCGACATACCCCCAAACTATCAAACCATTGTCAAGGTCTCCTCAAACTATTGATTAATTCAATATCCTCCAAAACTACCAAAATTTGTCGATGTCTCCCAATGACAATGACAAAAACACCCATCATAAAAAATGCATAAAAGAAAAAATAATGAAACTTAACCGGGTTGGAGTTAAAAAAGGTGGAAGAAATTCTATATCTTACAGGAAAAATCACCAGAATCTCAAATTCTCAGTCATCACTTACTGAAGCGCGTATCGTTCTATACAAAAACGCAGACAATCCTGTGTTCTTTGTATGTGTGTGTGTGAGAGACTAAATAAACCAGTTGAATCAAACTTAATTCTAGCTCAAACAACAACGAATATATGGATTTCTTCAAAGAGTTCATATGTAAGAATAAGCCAAAAAACAGACCAAACAAATACGAGAATGAAAATCAAACGAACGACGGACAATGACAAATGAGGAAAGCAATCTATAAATGAGATCAAACATTCAAACAACAACAACAACTCCAAGATGCAAATAGAAACACAAAGTTAAGACTAGGAATTTCGATTGAGAGAGAGAGAGAGAGAGGCCGAACCGGGTAAGAGCTTCGAGGAACTGGAATTCCTGACTCTGGCTCCATGGGCAAGACAGCTAGCCAAACCTCTGCGCTCTCTGCGTGTGTTTGGGAACTGGTCTAATGAAGAAGAGGATCAGGATGTGGAAACCACCGTCCAGATGTTTGCTAATGAAGAAATGTGTTGTTATAAATTTAGGGATGAAAAGCAGATATAGGCTAAGACCGCTAACCGTAATCGCTTAACCAGTTAGTAAAATTTATTGACCGTTTCTGGCCGGCAACTAGCGATTAGTAAATTTAATAACCGCTAATTGCTTTTTAAAAGAAAAAAATTAAAAAAAATCAAAATAATGTTGTTTCTATGGTAATACAATAATATCATATTACATACAACATTATTTCATATATATATATATATGGTTAGTGGTTAGCAATTTTGAAAAAACTTAAAACCACTAATCATAACCGTCTAGGTAGTTAGTAATTTTTTTTAACCACTTTCAAAAGCGATTAACAGTTAGTTTGGTTGGCAGACAATTACTAACTACCCGTCTTTTCACTCCTATAATGCCACTAATGACATGCAAGGGCTTGGCGGGGTGACTTGCGTTTTTTATATTAAAATCCACGTCACATTTTTTGAATTAAATAAAGAGAAGCGCATTACATATCAATAGCCCTTTAAGGATCGACCGTTAAAGAAAATTTAAGGAGGCTTAAAAAATGCATATATAGTTAAGCCCATGCCAGGCCCAAGATCAATACCAGGTTGCATCCCCTTCTCCACAGGCGATCTCTGCTCTGACTTAGGATTTCAAACACTCCCTTAAATATCTTTCATGCACCATCATGCATAAAGAGACTTTCTTATTTATTTTTTACCAACTCTACCCTCTCTCGGTTAGGGTTTACTAACTTGGACGTCAGAATGCTTTCGATTTTAGGACTTACGAGCCTTTTGACGACGGTCTACTCCTTTTGTAGGCAGAACCTTCCCGGAAAGAGATCAAAAGTCATTGTAAATGTTGCTTGCATCTAACATTTATGAATTGGGTTCCAAACTTGTTTGAAAGGAATAATAAGTGTCACTAGATTTATAAGCTTATTGACAAGAGTTGGAGATCCTTAGTGGACTTTAGTGTGTGTTTGGCAAAGGAGTAGGCCGGACCGGACCCAAAGACCCAAAAAATTTCTCTCAAAATCAATCCCGACACTCTTACTTTTTACATCACATCAATTATTTTTTATTAATATTCAAATAAAAAAATCACTACAAAACAAATTTGTTCACCTTTTATATAAAACATTCTTACCTTTTTTTTTTTTTTTTTTTTTTTTTCTCATATTAATCAAATCTGCTACGGTCCGATCCACTTCCTTTTTCAAGCCCTTTGCCAAACACACCCTAATAAACCACATATCATCAAAGGAGCAAAAATAGAATGTTGGGGGCTCGACACCGACATCAGTCTCGTGAAGTAAAAGTCCAATCAAATGGATGTGAAGGCCCAACTCTTGTTGCGGACTCCTCCGGGTTTGAGCGAAAATCCTCAAAATGAAAAAAGTACTCTGCAATTTATTTACCCAAAATGGAAGATGTTCTAAAGGAAGCAAAGATATATAGATTACTCAACGGCATTAGGTTTCATTTATAATAAGAATCTTTTAAAGTGTTAATGAATTCTATTTTAAAAGTTTTTAAGAGTGATTATATTCATCATCACTCTATTATTGTGGCACAGTCTTAAAATAAAAAAACCAATGCACCAAATGTTATGGTATCACACCACGTTAGCTTTGGGCAAATGAGAAGAGGATAATAAGGTGATTTATAGCATTATTCAATTTTAAAATCTCAAATTAAATGGTTGGTTTTGAATTTATTATCTCAGTACTTATCATTTATAAACTTTCTTTAATTCAATATTTTATCATTTATGATAAATGTAGTAAATATCTAAGACTACAATTATTGTGCACAATGATGATCGAAAGGCAATTAGTATGCCTAGTTTTGGCATATAAAGTGAATTTCAAGTAAAATGAAAATGATTGATTATATATATTATTTTGTTGCGTCTCCTATGTGCTTAAATGCATCTCAAGTTGCACTGCAAGTTGTGAAAGAAGTGAATTCTGAGGCCCCTTGTCACAGTATGCATGGGCATTTAATAGAAGATATCAAGGCAGGCCTTAAAACCTTAAACCAGGCGTGCGTCACTCATGTCAAACGGGAGGCCAACGCTGCGGCTCATGAACTAGCTATTCGAGCTAGAAACCATGTCATAGATACGATTAGGTGGAACACTGTACCTTCATGTATCTACAATATTGTAAGGAGAGAGGAGCTCTCTCCCTCTTCTTGACTGTGCTCTTTTTGAGCTTCAATGAAATTTCAGAATATTTTTCAAAAAAAAAAAAAAAAGCATCTCAATCCATGAGGCATTAGGCTCTCCAAGTGCTTAAAACCTCACTTTCAAGTTTCTAAGGAGTAGTGAAATCAATCGAAGACCATGCCTTATGAAGTGGAGGTCACTAGTTCGAATCTCCTCTAAAAAAAAAAAAAAAAAAAAAAAAAAAAATCAAACCCTCACTTTCAAGTGCAACTTGCATCTACTAATGTAAATGTGTAATTAAGCAAAATAGTGAATGCTTTTCTGAGGTCAACTAACTTAACGGTAGAAGATAAGATAGTAATTGTCATGAATGGCCGAAAGCACACAGTAGAAGGTAGGGCATAGGCGCATAGCCCTTGGTAAATGTTTTAAGAGATTCTTCTCTATTTTATTTGAAATAAATATGAGTTATTATATGGTCAAAATTTAATATTGTTATATTTAATAATATAAATAATGACACATTATTTAAATTTTTTAAATGACATATCAACATATTTATTACGTGAATTAGGATTCTTTTTATTTCATTTAAACTAGATAATATCTCGTTAGTTATATTAGATAGATATTTTTGTCTACTCAAAAAATAGAAAGACGAGTATACCCTTATCATGCGCACTGAGATTCACAACAATCAACTATTAATTTAGACAGCTAATATAAGAGAGTCTATATGATACTTTCTTGGAGTAATTTTAGGTGGCTTATTTATGTCCTCTTAAGAATGATGTGGCTATTAAAATCACCATTGGACTTTTAACTGATCATTATTGAATTTTGATTAAATTGTGATTTTAATAGCCATATCATTCTTAATAGGACACAAATAGGCCACCTGAAATTACTCGACGTACTTGCCCAAGTAAGTAGTCACAGTCCAAAATTTCTTATATAATTTTTTTCAAACTAACTGTCCAAATTCTAACTATTTGAATAACTAATTTCACATTTCACATTTCACATTTCACGGGGTGTGCCATCACCCAGTCATTTTCGACTTTTCACCTTGCCACCTTCCAGAAAAGTGACCCGGCGGCTCGAATGCTTATGTTTGTTGTTAACTGTCAAGTGGCAATATGCTTAAATGCATCTCAATTCGTAGGTAAACAGTCCACATTTTAATGTCACTTCAACAACTAATTAATTAATGCATCCAATCCATGAGGTTCACCAAGTAGGGTGTAGCTTAGGCAGATTTTATAATGAAAATAAAAAGGTAAAATCAGTAATAGTTACAATGATTTATATAATAAACTCTTTCCAGTACAAAAATTTGATGAGAACTCATTCTAGTAAACAATAAAAGCAAATCTATATTATATAGGCCTCTACTCACGTGGGTGACACATGTTGTTGTATTATTAGATTTAACATGATTAACGGATTCCGTAAAGATCTTGGATGAAAGTTGAGAGTATGAATTTATTCCCTAGCCTTTTATTGCCTATGATATTGTGAGTTTTCAATAAACTTGTATATCACATGAACTTATTGCAAATCAGAACAAACTGATTTTATATTTTTCTCTATTACATACATTATTGAATTTTCGCCGTTCTCAAATTATTGAAACATGGCAAGCTAGGTGGGTATTGGGTACGGTTCATTATTCGTGATCATTGACAAAGACAAAGCGAGAGTAATATCGCAATGTCCTATGTGTTAACAATTGTGTGGTACTTAGAATGACTATTCCATCAATGAAGCAAAATAAGTCTTTCTATGGACTTTAATATCATTAATTAGCATGTACTTGTTTTTCATTATCGTTCGTCTTCAAAGAAAATGCATTTTCCTCTTAAATTTGTGTTTGGTAGGCTATTTATCCTGCATTATAAATCTTATACACTAAACGGAGAATTTGGAATTGTTGGTCTTAATTACATTACTTTTGGGAGTTATAGGGAATATGATCAGTTCACATATCTCACTCTCCCTCATATTGTAATTTGTAAAGCTAGCGTTTAACTGCTTCTTAATTACTTAGACCAATTTCCTAGAGAACATTTATTTTACTTTCTTAACTTAAGGACATATGCATGTAACACTCCCAACATGTTAAGGATAAAGATTTCTTGTAATTTGTTATCCAAATTGTTATGAGAGACTTATATAGTCATATGGGACCTAAATACTTAGGTAGGTAGGTGGTCGACAATCTAAAATTTATTTAGACAGATATGTTCCAACCCAATATATATTGGTGATAGTAGGAGTATTTTTGCCAATCGAACAAAAAAAAAAAATTAGTTAAGTTGGTTAGTTAACCGACTTCATATATCGATAGAAATAAATTTTGACTATTTCGGTTAAGTCGGTTAACTCTGACATGCCGGTTAAATGTCGGTCGGTTAAGTCGGTTAGTCGTGGACCTTTTATATTGGGATAAGCCTATTTTTATGAGCCAAAATTGATTGTTTTTTTTGGTCCAAATGGTTGTTTTTTGGGCTAAACAAGTG
The DNA here is from genome assembly GCF_901000735.1 of Corylus avellana. Taxonomy (NCBI): domain Eukaryota; kingdom Viridiplantae; phylum Streptophyta; class Magnoliopsida; order Fagales; family Betulaceae; genus Corylus; species Corylus avellana. The sequence continues at coordinate 4,301,727 of NC_081541.1, forward strand.
TTTATTAGACATGTTTTTGGGCTAAACAAGTAATGCAAAAAACTATTAAGTGCCAAAAATGCTTAAGTTGATTCGGTTCAGTTAACTGTCGAAATAAATATTCTACCACTTACTGAACCGAACCGACATGGAAACAGTTTTTTCATCACAACTACCGACCGTCGAAAGTAGGTAGGCGGTCGGTAGGGATTCAGTGGCTATCAGTAGGCGGCAATCGGATATTTTTCCTACCCCTAACTGTGGAAGTCTTCTGAGTATCATATTTCTGTAAGTTGGACTCTGATGTATTACTGACAATTCATATCATCATGTGTGAGAAATCTCCTCAAGATTAATCTCAGGCTTTGCTCTAAAGAATATTTGATAATTAGATTTACAAAATGAAAAAAATAACCTGGAATTCTTTAAACTTTGCATTCCCCATATAGTATTTTCAGGAAGTGTTCTTTTATGGTTCAAACCTGATTGTTTTTATGCTAATTCAGCTTATTATACATTTATTGCCTACAATATTAGGTCGAAATGGGCAGCAAAGTGTTGCACCTAATTAAGGTTTTTGTTGTTTTTAGCAACATTTTTCACATGTGGGTTTACCGATTCGATAGTAAATGTTTTTTAAAAAATAGACAAAAAATATGTAAGAAAATGACATTAAACACAATTGCATCACACAAACATAAACATATATATATGCCATGCCATGACATGACATGACATGAAATCTTACTTCTAGATTAAAGAGTATTTGGCAAAAGGTAGGTGGGTTAGTTGTTATTTAAAGGTCAAAATGGATACCTACTTATATAATGAAGTCCCTTGTCGGACAAGGTTAGCTTGTAACTCGGGATTTCTCATAGGCTTATCTTTCTTAAAACCCAAAATATTTTAGAAGTGCATGCCTCCTCTAAGTTCTATCTCAAGACGTCATACTTTCTTAATTTTCTGGAAAAACAGAAGCCAAATTTATTTTTAACAATATATATATATATATATATATATATATATATAATTTTGCTACTTTTGTTTGTTAGAATATAAATTAATTAAATGATTAAATTCATTATTTCTTATTAGCTTAAACTTTTTAAGATAAATAATGATTTAACATCGTATTAAAGCAAAGATCTTGAATTGAACATTGTCTCCATTATTTATCTTTCTTTCAATCAAATAGTTTATGTGCTAGGACGCGCTCACTTATCTTTTCGGCCAAACAATTACTAAGAGCAACGTTATATATACTTTCAACTATCAAGTCTTACTCTTGGACGTGGCAATTAGATTTCACTGCCATGCATGTCTGTGAGTGAGTATTTGAGAGTGAACACTTGAAAGTATGTGCAGCACTGCTTCAATCACTAATTCAAATCATGAGAGCTAGCTGCTCTTTTCTAGAATTCTAACTATATGATTATTTTCTACAAAGAGAGATGGAGGGGGAAGGGATTGTTAGGTTTGTGAATGGCTTGCTTGAAATTGTGCATCAATGGCTTAAGTCATATGGAAATAATTCTCACCTAATAGCCGAATAGGTAACAAAAAGTCTAGGCTTTTCACCAAAGGACAATACAATGATCAATTAGTTAAAGAATAATCATATTTTAATTTCGCTTTTTCTTATATTATAATCCATTTATATGTGTGGCTACTTTCTAAGATCCTCTGTAGAGAGAGACAAAAAGCCAAGGAACAATAGAAAGAAAAAAGGGGTTCTATGCATTTTTGTCTTAGGCTGGTCTTTTTCACATATTTATTAGTTTCGTGTCCCAAACTCTCTACAACTAACTTTTTTTATATTCACCTACTGTTGGATTATATTCAGCCATCTCTCTCTCTCTTTTTCTCTCCCTCTCATTGAAGATGAGAATCTACAAGTGTTTATGGAAAAATGCCAGATTTCACGTGATCCAGATGTTTAGATTTTCAAACATTCAAGGGGTACCATGGAGGCTCACAAATAGATGTCAACCGTTCATCATGATGACTGCATGCATGTGTTGAACCATCTGTGGCCAAACGATGCAAACTGAACAAACGAAAAGGGGGGGAAAAAAGTAATATAAAGATCATCACTGCAGAGTTGATATTGTTGCAACATATATATACATACTCATGTCTAAGAAAATTAAGGCTTACATGAATGATGTACGGGGCCCTTCATACAATGGGAGGCCATATATAATTTGTAAAAATCCAGGAAATCCAGCTCTCATATATGTAATGAACATGTATTTAGTTTACAAAATGAATCTAAATCTTGTAATATAAAGGGAAATTAAGCTTCACACAATGATGTACGCGTTCTTCTATGAGTTTTGCCATGGCTGCAAAGCTGCTTGTCTGCATGAGTATAAAAGTTCATAAATAAGAAAGTTGATTAAACAAGAAAAAGGAAAAAGAAAAACAAAGAAAGAAAGAAGAGAATGCCAAAGTATTTTTAATCACCATTTATTCTAAAAATTTAGATTTGATGACACAAAGTATTAAGGAAGTCATTTAAATTCAACTATTTCTATGAGAGTAGATATTTTGAGCTCAAATCTTGAATCTCACAATTATCTCCATTTAAATTAAAACATCCCTATCAACTTATCATCTTGGAATAAGTTTTAATTCAACAAAGAAAGATGACTAAACAATTACCATTTTGGGAGAAAGCTTCTATATATAAAGAGAAGTAAAAACTAAGTTGATAAACATGTCTACCAGAAATATTAATTGAAGCGTAACATGCAAAATATAATTAAGCATTTAATAATTAATTAAAGAGAAAAACTTACTCTAGAAAATCGTTCCAATAAGAGTCACTTGCTTCATCGTCCATAATATCTCCCAAAGGTTCAAAGGTGGTTGAAGTGGATGAAGGATTAGATAAATCATTGATCAAGTTAATCTTGTTTTCAATTTGGCTAACAATGGAACACTCAGACGAGGTGGAAACCAACTTGGGAAGTGCATCATTTGAAGGTGGAACATTAGAATACGAGGTACCAAGTTGGTCATAATCACAAATTTTCAAGCCATTTGCAATATTATCACTGGCTTGTGGCAGCTGAGGAGCTTCAAAGTTTGGAAGATTTGACTGCATTTGAGTAGGGATTTGTGAAGGAAAACCAACTGATGAGCCGCCATTGAAAAGTCCTTCAAGATAATTGTCAGGAATATTTGACGACGACGACGACCCAAAATGATTGAATAATATTGCTTCAACATTTGAGGTGGTAGGAGTAGTGGTGCTTAGGACTTGGATTATATTATGGAGCACCTGGATCTTTGCAAGGTGTGCGGCATCTGATTGTAGCCTGAAAACATTTTCCCAAGGATTTGTCAAATTGGAAAAATTGGCAGCCGCAAGCAATTGTGGGAGATTGGAAAGAATATTGAGGTCTGTTCTTGGCCTGTGGGTGACTGGATCTATCCCCATTTGGAGAAGCTTTTTCTTCAAATGGGTGTTCCAAAAGTTCTTAATTTCGTTGTCCGTACGTCCAGGAAGATGGCTAGCTATGGCCGACCACCTAGAATTAAAAAACCATATATATATCAAGCAATATTAATTTTGGTCACCTGTCGTTCAAAAATGTTTAGTAGTCTAAGTATGTTTGGAAATTAAATCATGTGAATAATTTAATGAGAAGGATTAAATATTAATTACTTATTTCCAAGAACTGCATGTAGGTTGATGATGGATTGTTCTTCTTCGTCAGAAAACTTTCCCCTTTTGATATCAGGCCTGAGATAATTAGTCCACCTAAGCCTGCAACTCTTTCCACATCTGTTCAATCCTGCAAGCTTTGGAAGTGCTCTCCAACTCCCATGGCCATGTTTCTGAATGTAATCGACCAGCTTTTGATCCTCCTCTGTTGTCCATGGCCCCTTCTTTAAACCATTTTCATCGCAGCATGGAGATCTCCCCATCATTTCTGCAGAAAAAAAAAAAAAAAAACAAATTCATGAGGATGAAGAATTAATTTTCTCCTTTAATTGCTTGTATATATTGGAGTTACCAATTAAACAAAAGAACAAAAGAGCAAAAGAGCAAAAGAAATTAAAACCTTGGATTATTTTTTTTAGTGATTAGTTTTGGAAAGTGTAGGAGAAGAAGTGCTAGACTGCTAGTTATATATAGTGTGTGGACGTTTGCAAAAAACATTAGTTTATTATCATTGAGTAAGGTACAAGCCTTCATCGATCTCCAAGAGACGATAGTATGACATGTAATTTATATCATAAATTGAAAGTTCCGAGTTTGTCCTTATTTTTCATGGTCATGGCCTAGGAAAACAACTATATATGGGATTGGCGTCTGCAAGTTAATTTGCTTTTACCTATATAGTAGTATATTCATATTTTGACACGACCTGAATTTGACATGCAAAGACTAATAATGTTTGACGTCATTAATACTCGCGAACCCGACGTATGTAATCTCAATATGTAAATAGCGAATTAGGGTTGAGAGGTTTGAGATGTTTAATTAAATATATCGGATTAAATTTAATTTATATAATTTTATATACTCATACTTCAAAATGACTACAATTCGACACGTAAACTCAAATTGCTACCCTACCGACAAGCCTTAAATTTACTCTAAATCTTTGATGACATTCAACTAGTCAACTCAAGCCTCGTCCTATTTACATGCATATCATTCAAGGCTATTTAAACATATATAGGCGTACTCTTCAATGACTCCATTGATGCTTTCGTTTTTTGAAATTAAAAAAAAAGTCAATAGAAGTGTAAACTTTTTTCTCTGATTTTATGACTTATTGAGTCATAACTAAATCTTTTTATGATAGTATTCTCAGTGTTTTTTTCTTCTCCGCCTTTTTGTCCCTATTATTAGTGGGAAAGACCCGGTTCCTTTATTAGCCAAGTTAGGGCTCTTCTTTAGGTATTGTACTCACCAAAAAAAAAACATATATTGGCGTAGCATAACTAAGAGGTAGATTGGTAATGGTGCGTAGTACGTACGTACCCAAATTTCAACCTAAAAAATTGACCTTGATCTGTTCAACAAGGGAAACGATGGGTTGTATATACGTGGCCTTTGGTCTTTGCCACCTTCTGTACAATTCACGCCAAGAACCTAGATGGAACACGTCAGCAACGAACTCACACCAATACAGAGGGTAGTTTTACACGTGGCAAGCTATTAGAGGGTCAAAAAGCTGAATTTTCCTTGGAGCACAATGACAAGAAACCTAGACCTAGCCTAGCTTCATAAATTAATGTCGGCTATAAGCAAATCGCACACGCAAAAGTAAAACTATTCAGTCTTTGTGTGACCCACCACACCATGCCGACGTACGTCTAATTAACGAGTCTTCTAAGTAAGGTATCCGAGTTATTATCATGTATGCTGCTTCTATATGTATTATGTACCTCTATACTCTTGTAATTAACTAGATTTCTTTGTTTATTTATTTATAAATAAATAAGAATTTATTGAGAAAATTCAACAAAAACAAAAGGATATCAAAAAGCATCAATAAAAATAGAATTGAACAAAAATTGATTACAATTTTAAAAAAATATAAATGACAAAATAAATAAACAATTAAATAAAATTTAATTATCATTTAAGGCATGTCAATGTTACTTGTAATTTATTTTTTCATGTATAGTGTTAATTTATTTTCATATTTTGCATGATATCGATCGTTACATAATTTTTTCATTACTACTAAAAAATTTTAAATATATTATTCTAATATACGTAATCAAACAATCATTGTAGTTAATTTTGACTTCTGCTAATTAAGTATTTGAGGATTGTCCTTTTTCTGTTGTCTTAGATATATATTTCTCTATCTAGTTTGACTATAACAATAATTTTATGGATTAAGTGTTCATTTGAGTCTTGTAATTATATATTGGAGGGCTTTAATTTTTTTTTTCTATTGTTTTATTAAATTTATTTCTGCTTGTCAGTCTTGAATAGATATTGGTTGTTTTTTTCCTTTACATGCAATCTGTCTATTATTTCCAAAAGATTAAATAAATTTCAAGAAGTACGTAGCTGGTTCTTGTTTTATGGTAGCTTTTAGTTTTAATAAATATACTCTTTTTAATTCCAGGTATCAATTTTGTCAACTAAATCCATTTTTATATTTTCTTATTTTGTCAAAACATTTATGGACTTCTTACACGTATTTTCTATCTCATTAATTTTTATTTTTATTTTTTTTAAAAAAAAACATATTTCAGGATCACCATTATCTAGCTATTACATTTTCTGAACTGGTATAATAAGGTCATATCTTCCAGTAATGGCAATACTATTTCGTTACAAGAATCACCATCACTTTCATCTGAATAAAGTTAGTTTTTATTTCTTCACCAATATCAAACTCATTTATCTTCTTTTTTTTTTTTTTTTTTTCCCTTTTTAACCAAATATATATAAATATATATATAAAAAAAAAAAAAAAAAATTGACTAAATTTGTTGAGTTAATCACTAACAATATTAATCTTCACATAAAAGTTTCACTAGATTATAATCTTTTTCTTATATATATATATTTATTTATTTATTTATCATTATCCAGTCATGTATTATATATGAAAGCATGCATGCTTATGATATCAATCACAGAAATCTTGAAGTCTCAGTTTTCCTTAATTAATTTCTTGGGAAGTCAATTCCATAGATGTTGATGATACTTGATTATTTTAGAGATTTTGTTTTTTGTATTCTTTTTCACTTGTGCCTATATATACAAGTTACATATATTAATCTTGGCACATATTTATGAAGTTTTATAGATATATTTTTTGTGATATACATATTTCTGTTATAAAATACTTCATCATTTCTATTGTGAATTGTGTTTATCATATTTTTAGTATATACAAAAAGCATAGCATATAAAGAGAACGAAAAAAAAAAAAAAAAAGTTTATCATTCCATTTTAATAGCCCCTACTCCCAGAGAACAATTCCTAGTTCCGCCACAACAAATAAGGCAAGCAAAACTAAGATATTACATCAAAAAAAATTTTCAAAACATAGCTAGAGAGTGATTCAAAGAAGAATCACGAACACCCTCAAATATTGTAGGTTCGTTTTTGTTTTATGATGTTAATTTAACACCACCAACAAGGATAAGGGTAAGGGTGGCCGCATCGACCCGAATAAGGTTCAACCAAGACATGGTGGTCAAGCACAACCACCCCTCGATCTCTTCCATTGAAAGTAGTCACACAATGACTCATTTTCCTCTTATTCTTTTTCAAGAATCAACTATTTAGACTGGTTCTCTAAGAGTAATGTTATAAGTCTTCTTAAAATCTTCTTAGAGTCATCCCAAATGTGATGTGACTTTTAAAATCATCAATAGATCAAAAGTCAATAAATTACATCTCAAATTCAACGATAATTTTAAAAGTCACATCACATTTGTAATGACTCTACGAAGACTTATAACATTACTCGTTCTCAAAAACCATCTAAAAACTACTTAGCCACTTTACAAATTTGATGAGAAGTTGAAATACCTTAAATTCTTCAAACAAGTTGTAATTAGGTACGTAGCTTCTCTGTTTGTTAAAAAAAAAAACTGAAAAATCTCTGAAAAAAGTCCGCTATCAAACGTACAGGACCTAAATCCCTTAATTAAGATCGGAACAAATATATATATTCAAAGTTCTCCTATTGAAAACCACGATCGAGCTCCATGCTCCATTAGCCTTTTATTCAACCTCATTAGGTTGCTTTATTGATGATGCTTGCGTATGTAATGACATAAATGACCAAAATTTGAGTGCACAAAACAAATACTATAAGACAAAACATCATCTTAACAGTCATTGGTATACCTGAAAAATTGGAACCACTTTATATATATATATATTAAGACTTGATTCATGAAATAAAGCAATCTCAACTACTGTTCATCTCCCTCTCACCAAACAAATCTTATAATAATTGCAATACCCATTTATACAATTCATTTGAATTATGTATTTTATTTATTTTTTTAACAAAAAAATATATGACCACAAAGGTTTTAGACTTTTAGTACTGCATGTTGAACCAAATATAAATGATATTCATGCATGCATGCATGCATAATAAAGCTGGCTATCATTAATTTTAATAATTAGTCATTTTTAAACATTTTTCCTCTCATCTTTCATCACCTTGATTTTATAATCGACAAATCATAATTAATTTTATTTACTAGTTGCAATTTGTAATGGGTGCCTATATATATATATCTAACAAGTAACAAGATGTTTGGAGAAGTATAATAATAATAATAATAATAATAATAATAATAATAAACTATATATCGATAGATATTAAAGAATAGAATCACATGGAAAATGATTTGGATAAATAGAATAAGAAAATGATTGTGGGTAAGCAGCCAAATGGTTTAAAACAAAAGTCTACGAAACAGGAATTGACACTAGAAGGTGGGAGACCACACTCAAGTCATAGGAAAGACAGTCAATGAGAATCTCTTCTAGGTCGTCATCGTATCACGATTGTCTTCCCATTTCGTGTCTAAATAATTTTCACCGGCCTTCTGATTATATCACGATTTTCATTCATGCCAATACTATTTTCAAATAATTAATATGTAGTACTACTAGATATTATATATATATTTTTATTTATATTAATTGTTTAACAATAATATTGCTAATGTTGTGACATTCTAAAATATTAATTATTATTTTTATTTAACAATAATTAATTTTTTTAAAAAAAAATCTTACTCACAAGGGGGTTGTGAACATTTATATATAATATCATTGATTTGCAGTATCACTGCACGCGGGCCTTATCTAAGATAAGGTAGCTTCATTGAGCTGAGATTTGCTTTACTCAACTTAGATTTGTTTATTAATTATGATAATAAATATAAAGAAGCTATAATATATAGAATCGAGTTTCAAGGTATTAATAAGCGAGTTGGCTTATTATTGTTATCTCCTACAAGAATAAATTAATGACTTTCCCTTTTGCTCAGAAAAATGAAAAAATAAATAAATAAATAAAATTTAGTCCTTAAATTTTTCATGCAATTTCAATTTATTTCATAAGTTTTCAATTTTGACAATAATTAGATCCCTAGATTCATATGGTTCCAAATAGGCATCCTTTATCTTAATTACCGCCCAAATAATTAACAACATGCTACGTTAGACAAATTAATTAATTAATGTCACATGACTCTCGTTTGACAATTCATGCGCCAACTATACATGTCACGGGACACAATTACTTTAAATTATAAGTATACTATAAATAAAAAATTAAAACAATTAAAATTATTTTTTTAAAGAAAAAAGAGGCAGTCGCCTACATTGTCACATGACATGCATGTAAAGTTGGCACACCATGTTTCAAAGCAATGCTAGCTACATGCATGTATGGCATTAATTGATTATCAGTTGGTAATTAGGTTGATTAAGAGACCTATTTAATTTTTTTTTTTTTTTTTTAAAAAAAAAAAAAAAAAAAAACCTAAAGATTTAATTGTCAACTTAAAAACTTAAGAATTTAACTGAGACTGTATGAAAATTTAAGGATTAACTTAAATAAATAATTAATTATTAATTTTTTTTTTTAAAAAAAAAAAGAATAGAAAAAAGAAAAAGAAGCAAGTGGGAGGGGAGCAGCTATTTGTAGTGGTCCGAAGGCTACCAAGTAATCTCCCAGGCAGCCACAAGATCTGTGTTGCTTTACAGCCGACGATGACATCATTGCTGGTTCACTAGTCAATATGGGGGTTAGGATATAGATCGAGCTCCCTTGGGTTTTCCTTCTAATATTCTTACCTCATTATCCATATTCACAAGTTTCCTTCATTCTTTTATATTAATAATATAAATAATATATCTCTTAACAAACCCTAGATTTTAAATTATCTGCCATTCAACTTTTCTTATTAAACATGATTGGTTTCCTTGTATGGGACTGGTAAACACCTTTTGGGTTTCCCCACTTCAAAGTTATTGCCTTAAATAGATTATTTTAGTTTTTATAGCGAAATTTAAAATGGGGTTAATGGGTTATAATTAATTAATTAATTAATTATTAGAAGATTTTTAAATGATTATATTTAACCTCTTCAACAGTTTTGTCTAAGAGATTAGTTTTGAAATAGGATTTTTTTAAGCAGAGCTGCTACAAGAGTAGGTAAGTAAAAATAATTTAAGTTACACTGAAAAGACATTAATTACCAACGAAGAAGATTAGTTCAATGGTCGTTCAAAATCAGTTGTGATTGCTAGAAGATTTGTCAAAAAGTTACTTGGAAGCTATATACTCAAGAAGAATATATATATATATATAATTTTTTTTAAAAAGAAAGCTAATAGAGAAGATACAATTAATGGTTAGAATTGTGGTGGCTGCTATAGTGGTGTTCTATGGTGGAGAGAAATGCTACATTGTTTTAGAGGGGAAGCAAAGATATTGGTTTTATTCTTTCATAGATTTTGTTTTGAGTTAGATTCGAAGTCAACTCTTTTAAGAATACTCGTGATTCTAGTGTTAATTGCTTTCTAATCAGGGCTTGAAGTTTTTCTAATGTAATCTCTTAGTTTTGTTTGTTCTTTTTAACTTCTTTATAGGCGTTTGTCTCTCTAGGTCCCCTTTAGCTTTTAGGCGATTTTTGTTTTTGAGGAGTTGCTTGTGGTTCTTTTATATTCTTGTTGAATTTTTTCAATAAATTCTTTCTTAAAAAAAAAAAAAAAGTAACCCCATCAAGTTGTTTTACTTGTTCTAAAGTTCTTGGTTCCTATTGATGTTTGGTTGAAACTGAGTCAGGTTTTGGCTGATCAGTCGAATTTGAAAGAGTGTCTATGGTTCTCATCATTTAGGCTCCTCCCGTACAACTCCTAGTGAGTAGAGATTCTATATATTATGGTCACATCTAAATAGAATAGTCACAATTAATCTCTCCCGCCTATCTTTTTTATTAGAAAAAAAAAAAAAAAAAAATTTGTTGACACATTAACATGCCATAAGATCACCGATACATTTATAGAAAAAATAATGCATTGGGAATAGTAGGACTATGCAATGATAAGGGAAAATTGTTCCGTAACGCAAAGACCTAATTTAAAAGGCCTTTTTTTTTTTTTTTTTTTGGAGGAAGGGGCCATTGCTTAGGTGATCAGGATTATTAGATATGCTTCTTTTGTGGTATATTGGGTAAAATGCTGTATCTATCTATGAGTTAAACAGTAATAGTTTGATGTCAATGAAATCCCTTGTTTTAATCCAAATTGTTAATTAGCCTGTGATAGTGAATCTGTCGATAAGATTGGACCTAAATTATAAACATGTTATGTATCCCGTACATTCGACCAGGTGTGTAAGAACATTTCCAGCAGATTGTGTAGAAGTTATCTAAAGCCAACATTTTGTTACAGTTGTTGCCTACCTTTGAACAAGCACTAGCAAAATGTTGGCTTTAGGCTGAAAACACTATTGGTTGTACTTTTGCAAGATTTTATTCTTTTGGGTTTGTTATTGGAGAGTTCTCATTTTTTGGTGTTTTAATCTTGCATTATTACATAGAAGACCCTTGGGTATTGGGCTGAACCATGGTCAGCCCAAATTTGAGACTGGCCCAAAATGTATGTTAGTGTGAAAGAATCCTCTAGCAGAATTTTGATGTATAATGACTACTGCTTAATTAGATTGGAATCTAGATACATATAAAGTCAAACAACTAGGATAGTGTTGCTTGTTACAAAAGTCAAAATCCATACAAATGTCATTATGGTTGATTAAATGCGATAGAGAGCACTCATTGAAATTGAGGTGAACATTTCTACTTTTCCAAAAGTTGGCCTCCTTTTTGGAGAATATCCAAAGCACCAAGATGAGAGTTGTTTTCCTTTCCAATTAGAAACATTTTCATATGTAACCAAATTCATCCAAGCAAGGTAAACCTCTTAATTATATATTGAAACGTGGCAATTTGAGTTAAGATATCTCTCTTTATCCAATTGCCCATTTGTAAGATTGAGATTTTCTGATATTAGACTATTCGAGAGACACAAAAATTCAAACAACCTAATAAAGGAGAGTTGCTAGGCTCACCTACCTTGAATAGTCTAAAATGCAGGACTCACATGCTTGGGACAGATGAACCCTGCAACTCTCCTCAAGCTAGGTGCCATGTTAAGCCCACCTGCATAGCCCCCAAAAAATTGAGGTTTGATAGGGTACATTAGCACCTTTGACAAGCAGCCACAGGCAAAATTTTGCAGCCCATGCCCTAAGAGAGAAGCCCACATGCTAGAGTTCCACACTTTCAAATGACTGAAGTGCAGCCCATTTGAATTATGGCATCCACAACTTAATTGCTTCGATCATATTACTGTTTTATTGCAATTTGCAAAGTTGGAAATATATGTTTTTTTTTTTTTTTTTTTAATTATAGTATGACTATGGTCTCTTTCCTTGTTAATAAATAGTATACTCGTTGTTTATAACTTTATTTTCCAACATAGGGCAAATATTTATCCAATACTATCACTATACTAAAAGCAAAGGCCTTCTTCAAGCTAACAATTTAGAAGAAAAAACAAAAAATCAGAAAAGATGAATTTTTTTTGTTTTCTAAATTTTTTTATCATAACTATTTTTATTATTTTTGTATAAAAATGGAACATTGCATCTCCAATAGTAGTTTGGAAGGCAGTGCACAAATTGAAAGTTCGGAAAACAATGCAAATTATGTATCTATAATTTGAAAACGTAATTTCTTTTCTTTTTTTACGTTTTTAAATCGTTATTTTTTAAAACGCACTCTTAAGCGAAATACATTTTTTTGTTTGAAAACATAATTTGACTACAAAATCGTAAACTCTTGAAAAGAAAAAGAAAAATTACATTTACAAATGAACTAAAGCCACATCCTTCATACTTCAGGCAACAAATTTTTTTTTTTTTTTTTAAAGATACATTGCCACGTGCCATATGCACTGTTCATGTCAATGGATAAGGATCAATTCTGGCCATAGAATTATTGATTTGATATTTCTAAAGATTATAAAGTCATCACCCAAATGCCCGGACAAAATTATCATAATTAAAGCTCAAAAGAAAAACAGCAGAGAATGCACGGCCAAATTTCACAAGATACACAAGTTGGGGTGCCTGCTAGCTTGGTGTGGGATGTCTACGGTGGCCTTGAGGTCGGGAAGCTCGTCGACGAGCTACTGCCCGATGTGATTGGCCGGGTGGAAGTTGTTGAAGGTGATGGCGGTGTTGGAACAATCATCAAGCTTACCTTTCCACCAGGTATATATATATATATATATGCTTGTAAAAGTAGTATTTCAATTCAAAGTTATGAGCATATATATACGTTGGTTCTTAGATAGAAATATATGTAGCAAAATTGAATTGAAATGCAAGTTTGGACGTTCTCTCTCAGACTTTTGTCAAACACAAGTTCAGGAGACCTGGTCAATGGTTCTTCTGTTCTTGTTTCCACGCATTCATAGATCATTTGAAATATTATTGGAAAATTGTGCATTATTAATGCGTGAAGGATAAAGGGTCAACAATGTTATATCTCTTTTGTGTGGCTAGGAACTCCTGGAGCAAGCTATTTGAAGGAAAGATTTACAGTAATTGATGATAACAGGCGTATAAAGGAAACAGAGGTTTTTGAAGGAGGATATAAAGACATGGGGTTTCATCTTTACCGGATTCGCCTTGAGATCATTGAGAACGGCACTGAATCAAGTGTTGTCAGATCAACCATAGAGTATGAAGTAGATGACAACTTTGCTGAGAATGCTTCTCTTGTCTCCACTAAGTCACTTGAAACTATTGCAGAAGTTGTTGGGAGGTATTTAACTGAGAAGAAAGCCACTGCTCAATCAGAATCAAGAAGCCATGAACACCATGCTTAGCCATCTAAGAACAGATTAAGAAATAAACAATTGGGCTTATTTCTACAGATCTATGAGTAAGATGAATGGTACATCGATCTGTGTAATAGCTTGCTAAAGCAGGGAATTCTTCTACATGATATAGTAGCCACCACATGCACCTCTCAGTGGCCAGTGTTAGAATATTTTATATTCTATAAACTAAGCTTTCTTTCTAGGATTTATTCTCATTAGAGAGAGATCATTGTAATATAGTTGACATATACTTCAATACAATATGTAGACCAAAGGCTTCATCAGTCTCTTTCTCTACTTGCACTCTCTTTTTCTTTCATATATACTATTTCCCATAATATATTTCTACAGTCAGTCAGGACCAATGTGTATGTGCTTCCCCATTGTAAATTAGAGCTTTACTGCATCTGCATGCAGTCAATATGAGGCATATTGAGCACAGCACTAGTTTCTGATGAATGATTTCTAAGCTTTGTTGCAAAACTTGTAAATCCATTGAATTCACAGACATTTTCAGCTACTAAAACCAAGTCTACCATGGTGATGCTTCATTTTGCTACACCGTATCATTTTTGTGTTTGAGCATTATTTTCTAAAGAATTAAATAAAATCATATGATATTCTTCTGCACTTCTAGATCCCAAAGCAATATTCATCATGATGATCAGAACTAAGCATGATTGCCTCGTAGCAATGTTCAGACAACATTGAATTCATGATCAGAGCTAGCTGGTGACCTTTCCAAACAAGGGACATTGTTATAATACTCTCTCTAATTTCTCTCCAATAACGTGGCAGGAACTTTTGAAATATGATTAATAGAAAGGAGAGATTTGGCCTCAAAGCCAGCTTAATTCAAGTAACCAGCTTGGAGCAAGGTAGTAGCTCAAGAAGCACTCCTAGCAGCGAGAGAATATTTCTTGGTTTTTTTCTTCTTCTAAATGAAAATTTTAATAACAGAGCTGAAACATTACAGTGAAGAACCTTTACAATCAGAATAGAAAGATTCATCATACAAGGATAGCCAAACCAACTAAAGGCCTACCCTTAAACATAAGATTTTTTCCTTTTCTTTTCTGGGCAAATACAAACAACTTGAGGGGAGGAGGGTTCAAACAGGCTTAAGGAAACTAATTGGAGAAATCACCTGATCAGAGGAGTACTTATTCCAAATTAACCATTTAATTTATATTTTAATAGTTTGTATATGTAACTAGCCACCTAAAAGCAGAAAGAGACTTTGTTAGAAAATCCAAAATGATCGCCCCCACCCGTCTAACTAGCCTAAAAGCAGACAGAGACTTCAGAATTTTTTATTTTGTATTTTTTTAAAAAAAAAAATCACATAAAAGAAAAGTTGGGCCAAAGTTGTGCCTTTATCATTTCTCTAATTTTTAAATTATTCTTATTCATGAACAGTACATCTAAAATAATACCGATTATGCCTTTGTTACAATTAGGAAAGAGGAACAAAGAACAAATATATATATTATTCAAACATCCTGATTTGGTAATCGAGTAATGTTAGGTACCATCTTTTTATCTTCTAGCTTAAAATCTTCCTAAAGCTAATGTGATTTTTAAAATTACCATTTGATCAAAATTCAAGTATGATTTATTTAAAATTTAATGGTGATTTTAAAAGTCACATCAACTTTAAAAGAAGTTTAAAAAAATAAAAAGATGATACCTAACATTACTCTTAATAATCAGGTTCCTAGATTTTTGAGTTGGTCTCAATATCATGTTCTTATGTGTATTTCCGACTCACAAAGCTTCTGCATTGGCTAGTCAAAGTCATGTATGGTTTTCATTTTTTTACAATTATCCCACAAGTCTGAACTCCTCGATCGATTCAATAATTTAACATTTATTTAATCATCTTATTGGATTTTGAATTTAGTGATGATTAATTTTATTGTCGTCAGAAAGCATATTACATTTGGAAGTTTGTGTAGCTTTTCTCGGCATGATGTATGTGCATACGTTTTACTAGCCTTTAAGATAATGATACTTATAATTTATCATTTTATACAATTAGTTTAATAAATCTAAAGCACTATAGGGTTTAGATAATCAGTACCAACTCTTACGCAATTAGCTAGACAGAACCTTGAAGTGTTTATGGCATATTCCAAATATTATAGCAGAAAAGATGACGACTTTTGCCATGAATTATTAGCATGTAGACCTACTCTTTGAGAATATTAGAATATATATATATAGAAGGCTAAGGCCCCAAACATTCCCTAAGAGAAGGAATTAAGATGGTTGGGCAAGTCTCAAACGAGGTGGAGGTAAACGTGGCCGCCAGTGAAGCGTGGGAGATCTACGGGACACTTCGGTTGGCAAAGGTTGTTGAAGAAGCTCTTTCAGGTCTCAACCAGAAAGTTGAGGTCATAGAAGGTGATGGAGGGGTTGGGACTGTTCTCAAGCTAACATTTGGGACTGCAGGTATCACAAAGCAATAAAAGCTTGTGAATGTTTTTACCTTTTTTTTTTTTTTTTTTTTGAGTTTCAACAGCTATTTGTAGGGGGAATAAAATGTTATAGTAGCTAGTGTTGCCTTTACCTGCATAATACTAGCGATGTAGACCAGTTTGCTAATAATTCCACGGAGAAGTTTGAGAGGAATAGTTTGATCGATCAAAAAGGAAGGTTCAATCGATCTAAAGGATAAGATGTTACACGATACTAATTCTTGAGAGCTTCAATGACTAGTTTGATCGATCGAGAGCTTCGATCTCTAGTTCGATCAATCAAAGTAATGAGGTCTACTTAGTACTAATTTTTTAGAGCTTTGATTGATAATTCGATCTTCAATACTAATTCCCTAGGGCTTCAACTGAGAATGCGGTTTCTTTTCATTGATTGATATTGCGATTCGAGTAGTTTTGTACATTTTTTGTTCTAGAGATGTGACCTTTCTATTTAAGCTCAATAAGGATAGCCTAATCGACCAAACTTTATATCAAATTAACTAGAAATCACTCTCGGGAATTAGTATATATTGTGTAGCATCTCATCCTTTCAATCCATCAAACTCTCCCTTTCAAACTTCTTAGCGAAACTATTATTTAAACTAATATCATACTAGTATTACGTGTTAGGTATATTATTGAGTGATCACAATGAGAAGAATTCAAGAGTTTTTGAAGTGTTCATTTTTCCTTTTTTTTTTTTTTTCATTGAACTAGGTGCACCTTTTGCAAGCTTAAAAGAGAAGTTCACAAAGGTTGACCATGAGAAACGCTTGAAAGAAGTACAGGTGATTGAAGGGGGGTATCTTGATATAGGGTTTACTCTTTATCGTGTTCGCTTCGAAATCATTGAGAAGGGAGATGATTCATGCATTATCAAATCAACAATTGAGTTCAATGTCAAGGAGGAGGCAGCTGCTAATGCCTCGTATGTCACTATTGAGCCATTGGCAAAAGTTGCAGAATTTGCCAAAACTCATCTCCTAAAAAACAAAGCTGCTTAAGGTGTGCACTGCTAGAAATAGCATTTATGTATCTTCGGAAATAAAATAGCAAGCTTGTTGTTCATTATATTTGGTTTTTGTAATAAGTCATTAAAATATTGAAAAAAAAAACTGATAAAAAACCTTTGTAATAAATAGGTTCGAGTTTCGTATGTAAGAAGTTGCAAAAGTGTGGCACATATGCCATATGTATTAATGTGGTTTAATAAAATGTTTGGTCCAAAACTCCAAGGCAAATAAGTGAACCCTGCAATGTAGCCAAAGTTTTTTTTTTTTTTTTTTTTACTCACGAAAAAAAAAAAAAAAGGTTCATTTAAGACTAACTTACTAAGTTGATATATATATATATATAAGGCTAATGCCCCAAACATTCCCTATAAGAGAAGAAAGATGTTTGGGAAAGTCTCAAAAGAGGTGGAGGTGAATGTGGGAGCTCTACGGCACACTTCGGTTAGTAAAACTTGTTCAAGCGCTTCAGGCCTCGACAAGAAAATTGGGGCCATCGATAGAAATAGAAGGTGGTGGAGGGGTTGGGACTATTCTCAAGCTAATATTTGTGCCAGGATTTTTTTTTTTTTTTCTAATTTTTAATTTTTTTACATTTGTTCCTTTTTTGAGTTTCTGCTAGTATTTGTAAGGGGAAAAAAAAAAAGAAAAAAGAAAAGGAAAAAAAAGGTTGTAGTAGTTTTGCCAGTTTGCCAATAATTCCATGAAAAAGTTTGAGAGGAAGATCAGTTTGATCGATCAAAAGGCAAGATTCAATCAATCCAAAGGATGAGATGTTGTAACACTATTATTAATTCTAGAGAGTTATTTATAATGAGTTATGTTTAAATTAACTAGCTAGAAATTAATATAAATTTAATCATTTAATTAACACTTTAACACTCTCTCTTCTTTTATTTTTCTCAAATACCTTTTGTACTTTAAAAATTTGAGACTGTCTCTTCTTAATACAGGAAGTTTGAGTGTACTTTAGTTTGTGCAAAACGCAACTAAACGACAGAGAATTTCTGGGTTCCATTGTATCCTAGAGAAATATTTGTTGTAACCCTTTACATACAATTTCCGATAGGGGCAAATAACTTCTTAAAGAAAGCAACATTGTAGCGCACCTTAGGAACAATTTCGATTTTCTACTTTTATTATTTTTCTAACAACGTGTAGGACGAAAAATGACGTGAAATATTTTGTGTTAGGTTTTATTGAGTGATCACAATTAGAAGAATTCAAGAGTTTTTAAAGTTTCAATTTGAACTGTACATTTTCTTCATTCAATTCAACCCTTTTTTTCCCATTGAATTAGGTACGTACACCAGGTTTTAGTGTCTTAAAATAGAAGTTTACAAAGGTTGATCATGAGAAACACTTGAAAGAATCAGAGGCAATTGAAGGAGGATATTTTGATATGGGGTTTACTCTCTATCGTGTTCGCTTTGAAATCATTGAGAATGGTGATAATTCATGCATTATCAAATCAACAATTGAGTATGATATCAAGGAAGAGGCAATTGCTAATGGCTCGTGTGTCACTATCAAGCCATTGGCAAAAGTTGCCGAACTCGCCAAAGCTTTTCTCACTAAAAACAAAGCTGCTTAAGGTGCATACTTTTAGATACAGGGCCGGCCCAACCCTTAGGCGGGTTAGGCCGCCACCTAGGGCCCCCAATTTAATAAGGCCTCCAATTAAAAAAAATTCAATAAAAAAATTTTAAGCTGTCCACATTCTTTACTTAAGGCCCCCCCTAGTCATGGTAAATAAATAATTTAAGAAAGGCCTCCTAATCATGGTAAATAAATAATAATTTAAGCTGTCCAATTAATTAATGAATCCTAATAAAATAATTTCTATAAAAACAAAAAAAAAAACAAAATTAAATACATATTTACCATCAATATATACACTTTAATTAGGCCCCCTACTTAATTTAAAAAAAATGTATTAATAACATTTGATTATCCAACATTCCGAAATAAATAAGACTTAAAAAATCGATAACAATAATTAAGGGAATCAAATCATAATCAAATATTCAACCCTAAT
>NC_081541.1:4321251-4329471 GCF_901000735.1 Corylus avellana
TGTACATGCGAGAGCCTTATCAAGCTCACCTGCCAAAATAAATGGGGTGAGCAGCCCAAAACTTGCTTGAGCATATGGGGCCCATATTAACTCTCTTACATTTGTTATTCGAATTGCTAGCGATCTCGGTAGCAAAATTTCATGCAATTTGAGCAATTCCCCCTTTGTGGGGTATGCAATTCAAATAACTAATTATAAGAAATCTTGATACTCCTTTACATGGTATAATAATAGTGACACTAGTTCCATTAAGCCTATCACAAAAGCATTCCATCAGGTATTACAAAAACTATTAAATTTAGTTTAATCATTTAATTAATACTTTAAGTCTTTTAATATTGTTCCTCATATGTTTGAGTAATATTGAGCGATAAAAAGTAGAAGAATTCAAGAGTTTCAAAGTTTCAATTTAAACTGTTCATTTCTCTTCATTCAACCTTTTTTGTTTCCCATTGAATTAGGTACACCTGGCTTTACTAGCTACTCAGAGAAGTTCACAAAGGTTGATCATGAGAATCGCTTGAAAGAAACAGAGGTGATTGAAGGAGGATATCTCGATATGGGGTTTACTCTTTATCGTATTCGCTTCGAAATCTTTGAGAAGGGTGATGATTCATGCATAATCAAAGCCACGGTTGAGTATGATGTCAAGGAGGAGGTAGCTGCTAATGCCTCGTATGTCACTATCGAGCCATTGGTGACAATCATAGAACTCACCAAAAATTATCTCATCAAAAGCAAAGCTGCTAAAGATGCAAATTAACTATGAAATTTGTAATCTTTCACTGACATGCCATCGTCATAATTAAAATTACAAGCTTATGGTGCTCATCATATTTGTTTTTGTTTTTTTTATTAATTAAGCAATTGAAACCTAGAAAAAAAAAATTATAATAAAAAGGTTATTTGTATATATAATGATAATTTTTTCAAAAATGGAAAAAACAAATTCTAGCATTAGTCTATGCAAAGTACATAAGCCATCCCTAACAATGGATTAAGGCCATGTGCAAATCCACTTTCATTTGTTATTTCATCTAATGGTGATTTGCACTGTAAGTGAGCATTTTCTGATTTTCTGTGTGAAAATTAGGTACTTAGACTGTAGATTTTGTGGGCATCACTTAAGTAGTGTACTCGATCGCTAAGAGAAGAAAATGCAAGTGATCGAGAGTTAAAGGCTCGTGGAACAACTTCATTATATCATGTTTTAGAGTTTGTGTTTCTGAATTAAATGACATTTTCAGCAATTCTACCATCGATTAACAAGTAGAGTGGACTTTTAGGTATGAATAATAATGATTGACACACAAAAAAAAAAAAAAAGGTTTGCCGGCTTGGATAGATGTCGTTTGAGAGTGATATTTACAAAAAATTATAGGGGTTGGAGTACCAACTATTAAAACAATTGGATACTACCTTGGAAGTGTTCATGACATATGCCAAATAATATGGTTAATTAGCTCATACGCCAACCAATATTCTAGCGGTGTGGGAACCTTTGGATGATTATTTCTGCCAAAAGAAAGTTAAAAACGATTAGCAAGTAGATGTTTGTCTTTACCTACTCTTTGAGAATACATATATCACATAGAAAGCAACTGCCCTAAAAAATCCCAAAGAGAAGAAAGATGGTTGGGCAACTCTCACACGAGGTGGAGGTGAACGTACGTGGCCGCTAGTGAAGCGTGGGAGCTCTACGGCACTCTTCGGTTGGCAAAACTTGTCAAAGAAGAGCTTTCAACTCTTCTTGAGAAAACTGAGACCATAGAAGGTGATGGAGGGGTTGGGACTATTTTCAAGCTAACATTTCCACCAGGTATCACAGACCAATACAAGTTTGTAAATGTTTTAACCTTTTTTTTCTTTTTCTTTTTCTTTTCTTTTCTTTTGAAGTTTCTAGATCTGGATCTCTCGTAATTTGTTGTTCAAATTGCTAGCAATTGGGACAGCAAGTGTAAGAGAATTCCTACGAAGCCCACCTGCCAAAATATGTAGGTAGGTAGCCCAAAACTTGTCTGGCTAAGTAGGGCCTATATTAACTCTTTTATATATATTTGCTATCCATATTTCTCAGGCAGAAAAATTACTGAAAATCCTTATCCAGGAGTTTCTACTGGTAGTTTTAAGATTTTTTTTTTTTTTTTTTTCTTTTTCTATATTATTGTTTTTGCTATATAAGAATCCATGCAATTTGGCATACAATTTGAGCAATCCTCTCTTTGTGGGGTATACAATTCGGACAACTAATTATAGGGGATCCTGATACGCCTTACATGGTATAATAGTGACACTAGTTCCATTAAGCCTACCACAAAATGACAAAAGCATTCCATAAGTTATTGCAAAAAGCATTAAATTAAATTTATATCATTCTCCCTCATGTGTTGGATCAAACAATACATGAAATATTTTAATTGAAAACAAGGGGTGAAAATTTTAAATTGGGTAATATTGAGTGATAGAAATTAAAAGAATTCAAGAGTTTCAAAGTTTCAATTTGAACGGTTCATTTTCTCTTCATTCAACTTTTTTTCCCATTGAATTAGGTACGCCTGGTTTTATTAGCTACTCAGAGAAGTTCACAAAGGTTGACCATGAGAAACGCTTGAAAAAAGTAGAGGCGATTGAAGGAGGATATCTTGGTTTGGGGTTTACTCTTTATCGTTTTTGCTTCAAAATCATTGAGAAGGGCGCTGATTCATGCATTATCAAATCAACAATTGAGTTTGATGTCAAAAAGGAAGCAGTTGCTAATGCCTCGTATGCCACTATCGAGCCATTGGCAAAAGGTGCAAAACTCGTTAAAACTCATCTCATAAAAAATAAAGCTGCAAAAGATGCAAATCAACTATGAAATTTGTGATCTCTCACTAAAATGCCATCTTCCAAAATAAAATTACAGATTTGTGGTGTTCGTCATTTTTTTTTTTTTTTTTTTAATTAAGTAATGGGAGTTTTCTTTATGAGAAAGAGTGTGTGAACTTAAATACAGACCGTTAAAAAAAAGTGTTAATAGTTTTTTTACCACAGCTAAGCCCAAATAATCAGCAAAACCCTAACACAAATCAAACCTTTTTCACGAATCAATTGAATTAACCTTCTTGTTCTACTACAATACACATAACACATTGTGAGCTTAGAATTACTTTCTAGCATGATCTTGTTAATATATGGTAAATGGCCATCAATCTAGATTTACAACATTGATTGAACACTTTAACCTAAGTCAGGCACTTGATTTATGGCATTTTCTAATGCTAATAAGTCAAAAAGAATCTATCAATTTCGAAGTTAAAAACAATAAATCACTTTTCCCTCAATAGCAAGCCCCAACTCATCACAAATTTGGAAGTTTGCTCAGCAAGACCCTGGGTGGAAATGCTCCAAGCCATGCACTTCATTGCAGCATTTTGAAATGCTGAACGACCTAAGCCCCATGAATAGGAGGGACGAATTCATTAAGGGCAAATCCCGACTCAGAAATTTTCAAAAACTTTGCTATGAGAAAATCTAGATGAATAAGTACAATATTCATTCTTTTGTATTGATTGGAAGGTTGACATAGAAGATCAAAATTTCTTTCAGATTCACTGAATACAAATTCCAATGAATTACAAGAGAAGAAATATTGGAGTTTCATCAGTTAAATGTGCCTCACTTGTTGAAGTATGGACTGACCGAAAGATAAACCAAACATTTCAAGTCTTTATTTACATTTGAACTAAAGGCAAGCAAGATAGATCACCACCCTCGATATCTGAGTCTTCAAGGCCGGACCAAATTATCACTTTCTAAGAGTAAGCTATGCTGAAACTACATCCATTATCAACCTGTAAAATAGCATGGCAACAATTTTAACCTTTCATTCAGAGCAAAGTAATCATTGTCATCCCAATATTATTAAAATAGTCCTTTCCTCATCGAGTATGTATTTGTTTATCGTACAAAGTGCTTGTTTGTAAACCATTTTCCTTGCTAATGAAAGAAAACTACCACCAGATTAACTACAGTCTATGTTAGGTTAATTTAAACATTTCGAGCCAAGAATACATTTGCATTAAGGCAAGCAAGGAAGACTGCCATGGTATTACAAAAGAGAGAAAAAAACCCTAGGTGTTTAGATTTGAATGAAAATGAAATCAGCCATTATGATTGGCATGATATTTGATATAGTCCTTTGGGGTTCAGATGCATTACAAAGTGTTTCCTCAAAACACCTCTTTGCCATCTCCCAACTTTCAAAACAAATCACATAGTAATGCAATGCAAAAATAACAGTGCACTAATCCAGTTTTATCAACATTATCAAGACACTTGGCAAAATTTTTTTAGGAGAATTAGCTAATTTCAAAATAATAACAGATGTCTTTGTTTAACTAACTATCGCTACAACATGAGAGAAATGTTTTGATATTCCATTACATTTCTCAATTCTACAATATCAAGAAAATCTACGCATAAACAGAAATACATCAAAAGGGATTACAATCTTACACCTGTAATATTGAGTTTCGGAATAGTCACTAATCAACAGCCATGGCATCTGAGCCCCCACTGGCGTCCTCAATCCCATTCTTCTGTTCTTCAGTCGCAAGTCTCATCTCCTCGACCAAATTTTTCTGCTCTTCTTCTATGGTATTCTGCAACTCATCCACCTGCAGAAAGGTCAAATAACATGGAAAATTAACTGCATGATCTTCAGATAGAGTGGACCTATCATATCAAATGATTAACAGGAAGAATGAAGGATACATGTGAAAATAGTTGGGCAGAAAAATCTTTAAGGAAAAGGAAAATGCAGATGGGACCATAAGGTGATATGAGATGGAACTAGAAAGGTTTTTATTTGAATCATACAGATAGAAGTACATAATTTTTTTCTTCCACCAAGCAGAACACATGCGGTCAGATTAAACACATGGGTAGAAACCATCATTTTGAAAGAAGAATGAAAGACAGAAAAAACTGTTAGCCAGAAATTTTTTTTTTTTTTTTTTTTTTTTTTTGAAGCTTCAGAAACAAAAGGAAACATAAGGTCAGATTAAACAAGCGGTCAAATTAGGAGCAGGATGTACATGAAAAATTTAATGGCTCCATTTTGTTTTACCCTAGATTTAGAAATCACAATCTCATCATCTTAAACAGGGAAACTAAAAAATTGGAGCCATTAACTGAACTAACTGCGTAAGAAAAATCTTTAGAATTCTATGAAGAGGCGACAATTTCTATTTTATGATGTTAATAATAGCACCAAGATAGAGATACAGGCCCTCTCTCAACAATGGATTAATAGAAATGTCATAATGAAATTTTAGAATGCAATTTAGTTTCCAGAGAATACGCTTATAAAAACAGTGGAAACCCCCTATAGAAAATCAACAGAGTGCTTAAATTTAAAGGTGTTCAGAAGAAAGACCAACCAAATGAACTAGCCATAAGAGAGGGTGATACGAGGGTCTCAAATGTGACTCCTCACCAAAAGACCATGAATGTAAAGATAATTTCAAGACCATCAACCCCTTCCCGACACACACTATACCCCACCCCCACCCCCCAAGACCATGAATGTAAAGTTAATTCCAAGACCATCAACCCCTTCCCCCCACACGCTATACCCCACCCCCCAAGACCATGAATGTAAAGTTAATTTCATGTGAAAGGTTTCTAGCATTCTATTTTCTCTCTTGAATTAATCCAACTTCCTTCTCCACTGCTTAAAACAGAAAGTCATGCCCTACCCACCAAAAGCAAAGAAAGAACGTACAAACTAAAGGCAACTCTAACAGGTTCCCAATGAAACTTTTACAAAGATCGTTGCGAACTCCTGAAACCACAATATTTCAAAATCCAGGAGAAACCCCCAAGCACCAACATAATAAGTCAAAATAGGAAACTGAGGACTTTACAGATGCCCAAGGTCCTGTCCGTGTATCAAAAGAGAATTATCATTGTAATTGAACAAAGCTCCAATTTTCAGATTCCCAAGGTAATTTCAAGAGGAATACAAATTTAATCGATGAAGGAGATGTGAGACATTGGACGGTGCTGAAATTAGGGACTGAAGTCCCATAAATCTTAATCTGGCAATGAAAAAACCCTGAAATTGTTTCTTCAAACTCTCTAAAACATCCACCAGAATGGTGCCAAGGGAGTTAACCTCAGATGATAAACATAATATCTCTGTAATATACAATCATAAACTTCAAACAAGCAGATCCAAGTGCATAGTTAATCATAATAAAATGGGAACAGAGGCTAATGAGATCTAGCTCAAACGAAACTTCCTCGCTTATCAAGAATGGCATGGAGGGTAAAGCCATGGGTTCAAGACTCATTGGGTGCATATGAAACTTAGAAATCTAAAAATAAAATGAAAAAAATATAAAACAGGAACAGAGCAAAACCACACGAATCATGAGCAAACTGTCACATACCACGTGCAGTAAAAGGGCAAACTGTTTCTTGCGAAGCTCAAGCAACCTTGAACCAGCAGTGTTCTCTGCATCCAAAGCTGCAATCTCTTTCTCCAGTTCCGTTATGGTCTTCTGTGTCTCTGATCTAGGTGGCTGTGTGGCAATCAATTTCCTGATTGCCTCACACTCCTCTTTGTGCTGCCTCTCAATCTTACTCTCTTCCAGCTGCTTCTTAAGATCTTCTATGTCAGTCTGTGCCTGCACGATCTGCCTGTTTATCTCATCTTCCAACTCATTGAAGTTCTCCTTCTCTCTTATGTTCGCATCAACAACCGCTTTGCTCTTGAGGAGTGGAATTTCAAAAGTAGACAACTCCTGTAAGAAAGCTTTGGCCAGTTTCTCACAGTCACCATAATGATCTGCATCCTTCTCGATCTCAAGGACAAAAGTGGTGAACTTCTTCTGAAGTTTCTTCAATGGAGGTTCACCCCTTGTGGTTGTGGTTCGGGTGAGAAGCCTGTGTTTTATAATTATGTCCTCTTCATGTGGGCCAAAAGCATAGTTTGATGTTACCGCTTCTCCCCTACCGGAGACTTTCCTTCCTTTTACTAACATCTAAACAGTTGATTGCTACTCAGTTTCCTGCATTACAGGTTTTCAAACACACCCACGTATGTCACAATCTGCAACAAAAACACATTTAACAAAATATGCATATTTCAGAAAACATGATTGTAACTATAATTTCTTAAATGCGTTATGTATTTTTCTCTGTGTCTATTTAAAAGCTATCTCTTTCAATAATATAAAGCACCGAATAGGATACAACCCAAGTACACAGGATAATCTAATTATTTTCTTTTCCTTTTTTTATGTTGGTAAATTGCAAGATATTTCACAAGAAGCATATATCATCCTCTTTGTTAACAATTCCTGATTCACAATAGGTTAAATATGATATAAGTACCTCAATCTAGAAAATTGGTACAGCGTGTAGCATTAATCACACACACCCCACCCACCAACAACACATACACACAAATGTACATGCATATATAGGACCAAGTAAAATTCAGTAGTATCCAAAAGAATCTGATCACAAACTGTTATTTCTTGCAAACTCGACGATCGCAATTGAATAGCCCAACAAAACCAAATGTTTTGAAGGAGTATATTGAAACCAATATTCTCAAGTCCGAACGGATATATGTACTGGCAGCTGAAAAGACCAAGGAGACATACAGATAATAGTTTAATTTTTCCCATCAGCAGCCAAACAGAACATAAAGAACATAAATTCGAATTCCAAGCCCTAATTCCCATGCTCCATTGTTAACAGAGCTAAAGTCGAAGCACGAATTCGAGAAGAGAGAAAACAAAGGAAAACCAAGCAATCAGCATGTTATCGAAGACCAAATAGCGCATTGAAGTGAAGAAAAGCTCACCGATCCAAAATCCAACGACTCAAGTGCTTCCACTCGCCTTGATATGGAAAGTGAGGGAAGAAAGATGGAGCCCTAGTGTCTCCAGTCCAGTCGGTCCTCGGAGAACGAAGAAATTTTTAACCCGGTCCGTATCCAGGTGGCCTATATATATATATATTAAAAAAAAAAAAAAAAAAAGTAGCCACCCCACCTCTAGGTGTTTGTTTTCTTCTTTTGTTTTTCTATTTGTATTTATTTTATTAAGAGAACACATGTCCCTTTTGATTGAGTATGACAACATAACACCGTTAAAAATTTAACCCAACCAAAGAGGTGCATTTAAAAAAAAAAAAAAAATGCTTGATTTTAAAAGTCAAATT
>NC_081541.1:4329571-4376441 GCF_901000735.1 Corylus avellana
TGCCAAAATATGTAGGTAGGTAGCCCAAAACTTGTCTGGCTAAGTAGGGCCTATATTAACTCTTTTATATATATTTGCTATCCATATTTCTCAGGCAGAAAAATTACTGAAAATCCTTATCCAGGAGTTTCTACTGGTAGTTTTAAGATTTTTTTTTTTTTTTTTTTCTTTTTCTATATTATTGTTTTTGCTATATAAGAATCCATGCAATTTGGCATACAATTTGAGCAATCCTCTCTTTGTGGGGTATACAATTCGGACAACTAATTATAGGGGATCCCGATACGCCTTACATGGTATAATAGTGACACTAGTTCCATTAAGCCTACCACAAAATGACAAAAGCATTCCATAAGTTATTGCAAAAGGCAGTAAATTAAATCTATATCATTCTCCCTCATGTGTTGGATCAAACAATACATGAAATATTTTAATTGAAAACAAGGGGTGAAAATTTTAAATTGGGTAATATTGAGTGATAGAAATTAAAAGAATTCAAGAGTTTCAAAGTTTCAATTTGAACGGTTCATTTTCTCTTCATTCAACTTTTTTTCCCATTGAATTAGGTACGCCTGGTTTTATTAGCTACTCAGAGAAGTTCACAAAGGTTGACCATGAGAAACGCTTGAAAAAAGTAGAGGTGATTGAAGGAGGATATCTTGATTTGGGGTTTACTCTTTATCGTTTTCGCTTCAAAATCATTGAGAAGGGCGATGATTCATGCATTATCAAATCAACAATTGAGTTTGATGTCAAAAAGGAAGCAGTTGCTAATGCCTCGTATGCCACTATCGAGCCATTGGCAAAAGGTGCAAAACTCGTTAAAACTCATCTCATAAAAAATAAAGCTGCAAAAGATGCAAATCAACTATGAAATTTGTGATCTCTCACTAAAATGCCATCTTCCAAAATAAAATTACAGATTTGTGGTGTTCATCATTTATTTTATTTATTTTTAATTAAGTAATGGGAGTTTTCTTTATGAGAAAGAGTGTGTGAATTTAAATACAGACCGTTAAAAAAAAGTGTTAATAGTTTTTTTACCACAGCTAAGCCCAAATAATCAGCAAAACCCTAACACAAATCAAACCTTTTTCACGAATCAATTGACTTAACCTTCTTGTTCTACTACAATACACATAACACATTGTGAGCTTAGAATTACTTTCTAGCATGATCTTGTTAATATATGGTAAATGGCCATCAATCTAGATTTACAACATTGATTGAACACTTTAACCTAAGTGAGGCACTTGATTTATGGTATTTTCTAATGCTAATAAATCAAAAAGAATCTATCTATTTCGAAGTTAAAAACAATAAATCACTTTTCCCTCAATAGCAAGCCCCAACTCATCACAAATTTGGAAGTTTGCTCAGCAAGACCCTGGGTGGAAATGCTCCAAGCCATGCACTTCATTGCAGCATTTTGAAATGCTGAACGACCTAAGCCCCATGAATAGGAGGGACGAGTTACCAAGAATCAAAAGCAATTCATTAAGGGCAAATCCCGACTCAGAAATTTTCAAAAACTTTGCTATGAGAAAATCTAGATGAATAAGTACAATATTCATTCTTTTGTATTGATTGGAAGGTTGACATAGAAGATCAAAATTTCTTTCAGATTCACTGAATACAAATTCCAATGAATCACAAGAGAAGAAATATTGGAGTTTCATCAGTTAAATGTGCCTCACTTGTTGAAGTATGGACTGACCGAAAGATAAACCAAACATTTCAAAGTCTTTATTTACATTTGAACTAAAGGCAAGCAAGATAGATCACCACCCTCGATATCTGAGTCTTCAAGGCCGGACCAAATTATCACTTTCTAAGAGTAAGCTATGCAGAAACTACATCCATTATCAACCTGTAAAATAACATGGCAACAATTTTAACCTTTCATTCAGAGCAAAGTAATCATTGTCATCCCAATATTATTAAAATAGTCCTTTCCTCATCGAGTATGTATTTGTTTATCGTACAAAGTGCTTGTTTGTAAACCATTTTCCTTCCTAATGAAAGAAAACTACCACCAGATTAACTATAGTCTATGTTAGGTTAATTTAAACATTTCGAGCCAAGAATACATTTGCATTAAGGCAAGCAAGGAAGACTGCCATGGTATTACAAAAGAGAGAAAAAAACCCTAGGTGTTTAGATTTGAATGAAAATGAAATCAGCCATTATGATTGGCATGATATTTGATATAAGTCCTTTGGGGTTCAGATGCATTACAAAGTGTTTCCTCAAAACACCTCTTTGCCATCTCCCAACTTTCAAAACAAATCACATAGTAATGCAATGCAAAAATAACAGTGCACTAATCCAGTTTTATCAACATTATCAAGACACTTGGCAAAATTTTTTTAGGAGAATTAGCTAATTTCAAAATAATAACAGATGTCTTTGTTTAACTAACTATCGCTACAACATGAGAGAAATGTTTTGATATTCCATTACATTTCTCAATTCTACAATATCAAGAAAATCTACGCATAAACAGAAATACATCAAAAGGGATTACAATCTTACACCTGTAATATTGAGTTTCGGAATAGTCACTAATCAACAGCCATGGCATCTGAGCCCCCACTGGCGTCCTCAATCCCATTCTTCTGTTCTTCAGTCGCAAGTCTCATCTCCTCGACCAAATTTTTCTGCTCTTCTTCTATGGTATTCTGCAACTCATCCACCTGCAGAAAGGTCAAATAACATGGAAAATTAACTGCATGATCTTCAGATAGAGTGGACCTATCATATCAAATGATTAACAGGAAGAATGAAGGATACATGTGAAAATAGTTGGGCAGAAAAATCTTTAAGGAAAAGGAAAATGCAGATGGGACCATAAGGTGATATGAGATGGAACTAGAAAGGTTTTTATTTGAATCATACAGATAGAAGTACATAATTTTTTTCTTCCACCAAGCAGAACACATGCGGTCAGATTAAACACATGGGTAGAAACCATCATTTTGAAGGAAGAATGAAAGACAGAAAAAACTGTTAGACAGAAATTTTTTTTTTTTTTTTTTTTTTTGAAGCTTCAGAAACAAAAGGAAACATAAGGTCAGATTAAACAAGCGGTCAAATTAGGAGCAGGATGTACATGAAAAATTTAATGGCTCCATTTTGTTTTACCCTAGATTTAGAAATCACAATCTCATCATCTTAAACAGGGAAACTAAAAAATTGGAGCCATTAACTGAACTAACTGCGTAAGAAAAATCTTTAGAATTCTATGAAGAGGCGACAATTTCTATTTTATGATGTTAATAATAGCACCAAGATAGAGATACAGGCCCTCTCTCAACAATGGATTAATAGAAATGTCATAATGAAATTTTAGAATGCAATTTAGTTTCCAGAGAATACGCTTATAAAAACAGTGGAAACCCCCTATAGAAAATCAACAGAGTGCTTAAATTTAAAGGTGTTCAGAAGAAAGACCAACCAAATGAACTAGCCATAAGAGAGGGTGATACGAGGGTCTCAAATGTGACTCCTCACCAAAAGACCATGAATGTAAAGATAATTTCAAGACCATCAACCCCTTCCCGACACACACTATACCCCACCCCCACCCCCCAAGACCATGAATGTAAAGTTAATTCCAAGACCATCAACCCCTTCCCCCCACACGCTATACCCCACCCCCCAAGACCATGAATGTAAAGTTAATTTCATGTGAAAGGTTTCTAGCATTCTATTTTCTCTCTTGAATTAATCCAACTTCCTTCTCCACTGCTTAAAACAGAAAGTCATGCCCTACCCACCAAAAGCAAAGAAAGAACGTACAAACTAAAGGCAACTCTAACAGGTTCCCAATGAAACTTTTACAAAGATGGTTGCGAACTCCTGAAACCACAATATTTCAAAATCCAGGAGAAACCCCCAAGCACCAACATAATAAGTCAAAATAGGAAACTGAGGACTTTACAGATGCCCAAGGTCCTGTCCGTGTATCAAAAGAGAATTATCATTGTAATTGAACAAAGCTCCAATTTTCAGATTCCCAAGGTAATTTCAAGAGGAATACAAATTTAATCGATGAAGGAGATGTGAGACATTGGACGGTGCTGAAATTAGGGACTGAAGTCCCATAAATCTTAATCTGGCAATGAAAAAACCCTGAAATTGTTTCTTCAAACTCTCTAAAACATCCACCAGAATGGTGCCAAGGGAGTTAACCTCAGATGATAAACATAATATCTCTGTAATATACAATCATAAACTTCAAACAAGCAGATCCAAGTGCATAGTTAATCATAATAAAATGGGAACAGAGGCTAATGAGATCTAGCTCAAACGAAACTTCCTCGCTTATCAAGAATGGCATAGAGGGTAAAGCCATGGGTTCAAGACTCATTGGGTGCATATGAAACTTAGAAATCTAAAAATAAAATGAAAAAAATATAAAACAGGAACAGAGCAAAACCACACGAATCATGAGCAAACTGTCACATACCACGTGCAGTAAAAGGGCAAACTGTTTCTTGCGAAGCTCAAGCAACCTTGAACCAGCAGTGTTCTCTGCATCCAAAGCTGCAATCTCTTTCTCCAGTTCCGTTATGGTCTTCTGTGTCTCTGATCTAGGTGGCTGTGTGGCAATCAATTTCCTGATTGCCTCACACTCCTCTTTGTGCTGCCTCTCAATCTTACTCTCTTCGAGCTGCTTCTTAAGATCTTCTATGTCAGTCTGTGCCTGCACGATCTGCCTGTTTATCTCATCTTCCAACTCATTGAAGTTCTCCTTCTCTCTTATGTTCGCATCAACAACCGCTTTGCTCTTGAGGAGTGGAATTTCAAAAGTAGACAACTCCTGTAAGAAAGCTTTGGCCAGTTTCTCACAGTCACCATAATGATCTGCATCCTTCTCGATCTCAAGGACAAAAGTGGTGAACTTCTTCTGAAGTTTCTTCAATGGAGGTTCACCCCTTGTGGTTGTGGTTCGGGTGAGAAGCCTGTGTTTTATAATTATGTCCTCTTCATGTGGGCCAAAAGCATAGTTTGATGTTACCGCTTCTCCCCTACCGGAGACTTTCCTTCCTTTTACTAACATCTAAACAGTTGATTGCTACTCAGTTTCCTGCATTACAGGTTTTCAAACACACCCACGTATGTCACAATCTGCAACAAAAACACATTTAACAAAATATGCATATTTCAGAAAACATGATTGTAACTATAATTTCTTAAATGCGTTATGTATTTTTCTCTGTGTCTATTTAAAAGCTATCTCTTTCATTAATATAAAGCACCGAATAGGATACAACCCAAGTACACAGGATAATCTAATTATTTTCTTTTCCTTTTTTTATGTTGGTAAATTGCAAGATATTTCACAAGAAGCATATATCATCCTCTTTGTTAACAATTCCTGATTCACAATAGGTTAAATATGATATAAGTACCTCAATCTAGAAAATTGGTACAGCGTGTAGCATTAATCACACACACCCCACCCACCAACAACACATACACACAAATGTACATGCAGATATAGGACCAAGTAAAATTCAGTAGTATCCAAAAGAATCTGATCACAAACTGTTATTTCTTGCAAACTCGACAATCGCAAGCCCAACAAAACCAAATGTTTTGAAGGTGTATATTGAAACCAATATTCTCAAGTCCGAACGGATATATGTACTGGCAGCTGAAAAGACCAAGGAAACATACAGATAATAGTTTAATTTTTCCCATCAGCAGCCAAACAGAACATAAGGAACATAAATTCGAATTCCAAGCCCTAATTCCCATGCTCCATTGTTAACAGAGCTAAAGTCGAAGCACGAATTCGATAAGAGAGAAAACAAAGGAAAACCAAGCAATTAGCATGCTACCGAAGACCAAATAGCGCATTGAAGTGAAGAAAAGCTCACCGATCCAAAATCCAACGACTAAAGTGCTCCCACTCGCCTTGATATGGAAAGTGAGGGAAGAAAGATGGAGCCCTAGTGTCTCCAGTCCAGTCGGTCCTCGGAGAACGAAGAAATTTTTAACCCGGTCCGTATCCAGGTGGCCTATATATATATATATATTAAAAAAAAAAACAAAGTAGCCACCCCACCTCTAGGTGTTTGTTTTCTCCTTTTGTTTTTCTATTTATATTTATTTTATTTAGAGAACACATGTCCCTTTTGATTGAGTATGACAACATAACACCGTTAAAAATTTAACCCAACCAAAGAGGTGCATTTAATAATAATAAAAAAAAAATGCTTGATTTTAAAAGTCAAATCGCAATATTACCGATCACTTAATGCAACCAAAATAAGGTTAAATTCAGGCAAAATTAAAAGCATCATTAGTTCCATAATATTTTCAGGAAACAACATTAGTCTACAAAAACCTCTTGAATTTTTCAGGGTTTAGAAATAGGAAGTCTGAATTAATTTGTCCATTTGAATCAAATTCAAGCTTTTCATGTACTCCAACTTCAGTTTATCAATTTTTGAAATCATAGAGCCAATCAATTTAATTAATCCCTTAGATATTATCAAATTTTTCCACTTAAATAACACGATTATTGTACTATATACCTTCATTTTCCCAAAAGATTCATCATACACCAATTGGAAACAAAGAAAGAAAAATTGCATTTCATTTCTCTCTACAAACATTAATAATCTTATAATTGTACAACCAAAAGCTACATAGGGGTCCAGCATGAGGATGTTTTTGGGTTCCATATTGCAGGAACCAAGAACTTCTTCCCCTTAAGCCCATGGGCATTGAAGGCGCCACCGTTGGCCGGGTCGACCAGTACCTTTCCGGTGTAGCCTGGGAGCGCCCCGCTCCCGAACACCCCCGGACAAGCTGTTGCAGCCTCAACTAACTCATGATCCTTCTTGGTTCCTAGTTGGAAAAACCCAGTCTTGAATGGGTTGGTCACTGCACCAGCCAAGCCTGAGGCAAAATGAATCACCATAGAGTCAACCCCTATGTTCCCATTTGGTGGCTGCAATGTCACACCTATGGGTCCGTAATCGGACTTGTGGAAGGGCCACGCACACGTCCCTGGGCACTCCGACTCTGGGTTCCCTACCAAAATGTATGGCTGAGTACCTGCAAGTTTTATTGTTAACAATTCAGGGTTAGTAGAGCAAACATGGGATTTTGGATAAGATAATTAAATTTCATTGAATAATCAAATACTTATGTTGGAGTTTTACAAATGATGGAATCTCATCTCGAATAATAATTAATCACATACAAATGGGAATCTAAAAGCCTGTTTGGAATTGCGTTAAAACATGTTTGAAATTATGTTGAGAAATAAAACTTTTAAGTCAAAAAACTTTTTTTTGGCATAAGCTTCATTTTTAAACTTTTGCCAAAAGTGCGTTAATTTGGTCATTTTTAGACTTTTTAGACCCTTAAAAGCATTTTTCAATTTTTTTTTTACCAAACAAATACTTTTTTATTCAAACGGACTTTTTGAGTGTACGTTAAACGTACTTTTAGGCTCCTCACACGCACATCCAAACAGGCCCTTAGAAAACTTAAAAAGTACTTAATTTTAGTACTTAAAAAATTGTGCCAAACAAAAACTTGCATATTTGGTAAAAAATTTCAAATGTACTTATTTGACTTTTTTTAAAAAAATTCTAAAAATGGTAAAAAATAAAAAATAAAAAAAAATCTTTTTGACTTAAAAATTATATTTCTTAAACACAATCTCAAACATACTCTAATATGGGTTAAAGTCTTAAATTGAAAATATAATTGAAAAAAAAAAAAAGAGGAAAAGTTGCATGTGTTACCGATAACTCCATGCTCTGAGCATTTTCCCAAGCACAAATTAGACGCTGTAACCTGCCTAGACGTGAAGATAACAGCAAGAGTGTTGGGCTTTCCAGCAGTGGCCTTCTGGACCAGAAGCTTAACGAAGTCGACGGTCACGACCTTTCCCAGAGAGAAGGAAGGATCGCTCACTTGACTCACAATTTGCACTTTGATTCCGTTTCCGGAGCTCCTTTTGGACTTGCTCCCGGCGAATGACTGGTAGCTCCCAACTATTTGCCACCAGCTCGATACCTGGGGCTCATAGTTTGCTCCACCATCGTAGTTTAGTGACTTAATGAAGCTCCTGATCACCTTCTTTTGAGAGTTCCCAAACCGGCCGTACCACATGAGGGCGAGGTCGATCTTTCCGGTGAGGAGATCGCCGCCGTGGTAGGCCAGGACCGGAGCGGTTGCGGGTTTGGTTCCGAGAGCAAGAGGGAAGATGAGAAGCAGGGAAAAAGCGAGAGCGAGAGGGGGGCTTGGGAGACAAGACGCCATTTTTTTGCCAATGATGTTCTGTCCGTGTGTTCCTTTGGAGGTGGTCCGGTTTATACATACGTGCATGCATGAGACGGGTGCAGTGAAACTGAGGCCACAAGAGGTGAGCCTTAATTAGTGAGAGTATTGTTTAATTTGTTTGGATTAACAAGAAAATAGCAAAAATTCTGTCATATAAACCGTATAATCGATGATCGATAGTGAAGAAACCGTCAAGAACTTTGATGGTGAGTTGGAAAAGTTTCCTCTCCATATTCCAAGCATCGACAATAAATTACCGTTGTCGTGTAACTTATGAGTAATGTTTAGTATCTTCAATTTTGATCCTACAGTATCTTCAATTTTAATTATCATTGAATTATTATTAAATTTTAATTCAGTAGTAATTTTAAAAGTCACATCAATTTTAAGAGGGTATGTAGCATTAACTTCACCGTTTCTAAAAACTAATTACTAGCTATGGTCCGTTTGAGTTGGAGTTTTTGAATTTAAACATGTGATTTTTATTAATATAGTTAAACGTTTGGTAAAATTGTCTTTTAGCTTTAAATTTTTAAATTATGTGTGTGTGTTTTTTTTTTAAATGGTT
Source organism: Corylus avellana (assembly GCF_901000735.1). Lineage (NCBI taxonomy): Eukaryota > Viridiplantae > Streptophyta > Magnoliopsida > Fagales > Betulaceae > Corylus > Corylus avellana. The sequence goes on from NC_081541.1 coordinate 4,338,453, forward strand.
CTCTTTACTTGCAATTTGAAAACTTAAATTTTTTATATGTTTTTGAAATGCAATTTTTTTAAAACCGCACTCAAACGATATATGTTTTATTTAAGAAATTGCAATACCCAAACACTTTAAAAGACATGCAAATCAATATTAGTCTTCACAAAGCAAAAGTAGTATTTATGTCTGATCAAATGGTAATTGCTTTTTACCATTAAGGGTGGTGGTTCAATGGCCCAAGAAAATTTATAAGTGGTTAGGGCATATACTAAAGTGTGGGTTTGAATCTTCGCAATGGAGAATCCCCACATATGTCTGATTAGTATTAGTTGCCTTTGATTCTTATTGATGCCTTGGTGGGGCTGAGTCAAGCTATGGCTCAATCGGATTTGAGGGAGCACCTGCAATTTTCACCGTCTAGGCCCTTTCTATGTGGCTTCCAGCGGGTAGGTGTTACTATAGTCAAGCCCATGTAAGATAACCACAATTAGTCTCCTCGACTTACCATTTTTGCTCAAAAAAAAAAAATTGGTAATTACTTTTTTCGGTGCTAACATTTATTCAATTAGGCTGACGTGACACTCACAATAAATAAATAAATTTTTTTTTATGTAACAATGATTAATCTAAGAGTTAGTTGAAAGTATCACGTTAACATTGTTTGAAGAATGTTAAATAAAATTATAGTATCTATCATCACTCTTACTCAAAAATAAAATAATTGCATCCAAACTCACTATTCTAATATATATATGAAATTGAACCGACAATTTTTGACACGATTAATCGACAAATTTGACATAAACTCAATATGAAATTAGTGGATTATAATTAAAATGTTTGACATATTTGATTAAATAGGTTGGACTATAGTTAACCTATAGTTTTATATCAATTTCTCGACACGATCCAAATCCAACACGTGACATTTAAATTAACAATTTTATATACTAATTGCAAACTCAACACAAAGTAATGAATTTAACTTAATTATTTAATGTCCCCAAGGGGTAACTCAATAAGCTGAGGACAACGCCTTATGAAGCGGAGGTTACTAGTTCGAATCCTTCTTCTCCCTCTTGTGGACATGTAAAAAAATAATAATAATAATAATTAATTATTTAATTAAATAAGTCAAATTGGCTCAATAATCTTTGATTTATGTTTGGACACGAGCCGACGGTAAACTCGAACGTTAATTTTTCACGCCAACATTATTTAGGAAGGCCTATCCCTTCTTTTCCCAACTTCATCGGTGTCCATCCGTTGGCGCCATTTCCATCGCGAGAAGAAGAGCAGCGGACTGCGGACACGCAGTGCAGAGCCAGCCAACCATGCTCCTCGCCGCACCCGATTGCCTCACTTCGCTCCGTTACAAACCCACTTTTCTCTTCCCCAGAGGCTCGAGTTCGAAATCAGTGAGCCGAACTCGGACGCGTCGGCGGCTCTGTAAAGCGAGTCTGATCACCAACTCTGAATCGTTCGAGGTGGGGAGGCTCTTCGGGAGCTATGGGTTCATGAACATCACTAGGTATTGCCTCTTCACGCCCCAACTCTACTCTCGCGCGCCTTAGTTCCTGTTTGGTTGCTGAGGAAATAATAGAAAAGGAAACAAAATAAAATTTCAAAGAGAGCTGGGTTAGGCTGAGTTGAGTGTGCGCGCGCGCGCGCGGTTTACACGAAATGCATTTATTTGTATATATCTATGTGTCTTTATATCTCATCTTGAGACATAAGTGAAATTCAACGGATTTCTTCTTGGAATATTAATTAAGTGATTAAATTTACCATTTCATATCGCTTTTGGGATAATTGGCTATTTAACATATCTCAACAAGATTTAGTTGAATGTATTTGTATTGTGCAAAAAATGAAAGAAAATTTTATATGTGAATGCGTGTCTCTATGTGAAATTTCATGTACGTGTATGTGAATCCATTTAATTGCTTGAGATGCTTGATTTGGTTTCTTGTAAATATACTTTCTAGTAGCTAGTTAGTGTTTTTATTTTTCGAAATTTGATTGGAGAGTGTTGAATCCATAAAGCTACGTTCCCTTTGTTATTTGTGGAGATATTGAAAGAAAAGGAAAAAAACATACAATTTTCTAGATGTCGAATAAATGTAGAAAAAATATGAAGAAAATGGAAAGTTTTGAGTATTTGCGCTTTAAAGTTGCTTTTTGTACCTCAGAAAAAAAATGAAAATTCAATTGAAGAAAATTGTTATTTTAGCTTTAATGCGTGGGAATTCTTTGTTGTCTTAGGTCGTAGATAGTCAAACATCAAAGATTACATTTTTTTTTTTCATGTTTTACTTCCTACCTTTTCCTTTGTTCTATTAGCAACCAAATGAGGCTTATGCTTCCACTTAGGTTCTGTGGTTTGAATAAATTTTCTTTTCTTTGTTCTCGGCTTCTGGTTACTTCTTGTTCTGAAGTCAATTTTATTTCAATGTAATGGTAAAAGGTTCTTATTCTTCCCCCAGCTATTCAGGGTTCCAATCAGGGACAGATATTGAATATTCATCTGGAGATTTGAGCCGATTGGGGGTTCAAGAAGTGGGAGAAGGCACTGTAAAGATCAGGTAAATTTTGAAGTATATGAGGAGTAATCCAAGGCTTTTCATGCTGTAAATATGTAATGCAGAAAGTGTTATCCTTCTTGATGCTGATATTGTACAAGGCAGTTCTTTTGCAGGCTTTACGAAGGGAGAGTTTCTCAGGGTTCACTTAGAGGGATGCCAGTTATTTTTAAGGTGATGTTGTTGTTGTTGTTGTTATTGATGACGATGTTCTTATTCTTCCTACTTCATCATAAAAAATAAAAATAAAAAATTGGTTTTTTGAGGTTGTGTGGTATTTATCTTACCCATACTTTGAACCATTTTAACATGTCTCTATATTAATAATTTAATATGGATTAATATGTCTAAAATAAAGAGAATGCTGCCTAAATGTGTAGCTGTTAACACATCTTTATAGTTAATGAGGATTAATATGTTAAATTAAAGAGAATTTTGATAATACAAAAGATGTAGCTTTTAACAAGCCATGATCTATGTTATGCAAAATGTCTTGAGCAATCATGACTTAACATCTAAATGCAAATAGCTTCATCTCCCACATTGCATATTCTTGTTGAAACAGAGGACACGTCAAAGGCACTCACAATGCTAGACAATAAGGACTGCTATGGCTCACGGTTGAGATGTTTTGAATTGTGTTCACCCCACTCCCCCTACCCCCCCTCAAAGTGGGCCGTGGATCATAAAAAAGGCCCAGTTTGACCCGTAAGTCCTAGAAAGGTGTCTTGGGTAGTGGCCTGGTCAAGAGGTCCTCAAGCTAGTGAGCAGAAGGGACAAACCGGGTTTCAAGAGTACCAAGAGCCACTTTTTCACGAACTTAGTGATAGTCGAGCTCAATGTGTTTGGAGCAGGCATGAAAAACCAGGTTGACTATCATGTGAAGTGCACTAAGATTGTCACAATATAAAATCAGGGGACGAGAGAGGTGAATGCCAAGATCTTGAAGAATAAAGCACAACCATATTAACTCGGAAACAGTAGATGCCATGAAGCAATACTTGGCTCCGGCACTCAATTGGTCTACCGTGGACTTCTTTTTAGCACTCTAAGAGATACAATTATTGCCCAAAAAAGTACTAACCCCATGGTGGATCATCTGGTAGAAGGGAAACCAGCCCAATCAGTGTCAGAGAACCCATAAAGATCAAGAGTGTTGGAGGCAAGAATCTGCAATCCCAACTGTGTAGTACCACTGAAGTAGCGGAGGATCCGTTTAACCACCAGCAAGAAACTGAGATGGTGCTTTCTTTCTCCTATAACAAATCCTTGAAGATCATAGCTCTCAAGGATATTCATCATTTGGGTTTTCCAAAGGAGAAAGTTGATGGAGGAGAGTTGAAGTGACACAAAATTAGTGACGTTTTGTGTCATTAGATAGGGGTAATCATCGGTTTGGGTGGAGAAAATAGAGGAGTTTGACATGGTTAGGTGCATGGAGGTTTTTTTTTTTTTTTTTTCAAATTCTCTATCTCATTGAGGCTCTGATACCATAAAGACAATTGAGAAACTCTATCTCAAGGAGAGTAGAGAGATGTATTTCATTTACTTATATATAGAATTACAAATAGTCAAAAGGCCTAATAAAAGGAAAGTAAAGATATACATTGAATGTACAATACAAGGGAAGTAAAGATATGCATGGAATGGACAATACATGGGAAGTATTATATACATATATATACTCTACTTAAATTAATCTACATGACTTCTTCTCCATCTAGTTCAAAACTTCAACTACCATAAAAGAAGAGCTTCTTAATACAATGGACTATAGGCAATTTTAACTAAGCAAGAAAAGTACCTTTATTAGTTAATGGAGCAAATTATTTAATGGTTGAGTATCTTAGTTTGTTCGCAAGTACTGCATTTTATTATTAAGCTAGAATATTCTAGAAATGATTAGATCGATAAGCAAGCAACCAATGTATAACATTAAGAGGAAACAAACAAATTATCACAAATTGGAGCAAATAAATGAGTAAAATGTGATTAAAGAAGTCACTAAATGCTCTTCTGTAGCTGAACACATCAAAATGAAATCAGGGCCATCATTATCTTCTTCTTCTTTGTACATTAAAATAAAATAAACATTACAATTAAACCTCCTCTTTGTAGTTTGATCATGTCTTTCCTTACCCCCTTTCCTTGTCATCCCATTTAATGTCTTTTTGCCTTTTTGGGGAAGAAAGATCTCTATTTACCTTATGCTTGCTTATAGGCTATGGACAATCAGTTATCTTTACTGGTTTTCTGGCACCTCAGTTTAGTTCAGTTCTTTAAACACGATACATTTCATTGAGAATAGCAATTTCAAATATGAAGGTTTATCCTGGACAACGAGCTGGTGGAAAGGAGGCTGATATGATGGCTGCAAACGAGTTGAATGCTCATTCTTTCCTTCAAGTAAAATAAGATGCTTTTTTCACTTGCTCTCTAAGTAACTGTATAAGCCTGTACATAGTTACAAGTTTTCAGCAGCACTGAGGGAGTCCTACTAATATATTTTTTTTTGGCACATTTTTCTCAGAGCAGTTCAGAAGGTATTTGTCAGAATCTTCTGATACTTGTAGGTGGTTTTGAAACAAAAACTGGGGAGCAGGTTTGTTACATGACATGAATTATATTCATATATAAAGTTTTTGGGTATTTCTTTTGGTAGATGCTGTTTATAAAATAATTATCCTGCACAGTGGCTTGCTTTCCGTAATGATGGGAAATATAGTGCCGCAGACTATGCAAAAGTTATGAGTGAAAAAGTATCAAAGAATCTTGTACTAGGGGAACAGATGTCCTGGAATCAATTTGAACAAGTGCAAAGAATCAAACTCAGAAGAGATTTTGTGATTAAGCTGCTTCAGGGTGCCATGAGAGGTCTAGCTTTCATGCATGAGCATGATAGATTGCACCAGAGTCTTGGACCATCTTCTATTGTTCTTAAGTATGTCTTTTAAAAAAATTCAATTTGGTTCGAGGTACCAGTCTTTTTGTATGAGACTGTTATGATTGTTCTGTTAATTCAGTTATATCTTACTCAAAGTTTGACTTATCAATGGCAGCACAATTATAGAAAGAGATGCTGCTTACTTAGTTCCTCGACTTCGGGATCTAGCCTTTTCTGTTGATATCAGGTATGTTAATGGTCTTATTGCTCTCTATTTTTTTTTTCTTCAGTTTAAGCTTCAACATGTTCAACTCAAAAAGTATCTGTTTTATACATTCCGTGAGAGGAAACTTTTGTATATGTTTACTGTAGGTGTATCCTACATAGCAAGGATACCCTTCCCATACGAGGGTTTCCCCCCCTCTAAATGCAATCTGTTACCTCTCAGAAAGAAAGCCATGTTTCCAGGTTTAGTGAATCCCAGTTATGGTTGAAAGCAACCAATATGTTCTGTTTCTTATGATATGTTCAGGTGACACCAGAAGATCTTTTTGAAACTCAATCGGATGACATTCATGAAAATTCATTGGAGCTCTCTAAAGTACCCACATTTTGTGTACATAAAAAATCAGTACATGCATGAACTACATTTCCGCTTCTGTAGGATTTGTTCTTTTACCATTTTGTAGCAACAAAATCAATGTTTTGGGTACTTGGCCTCGTTGAGGATAAGGGGATGTCAATTTGTCAATTTCCATTCTGAATTAATGCAACCACTAAAGGAATTATATTTCTTGCAGAAACATCACAACTGCTTCAGGAATATCTTTCTTTCTTTTCTTTCCTTTTTTCTTTCTCTCTTTATTTATTGAAGTGTGAATTATTGCTTTAAAATAAGTTTCCAGTTATTTTATGACTTCAAATAGTTTATATCTAATCACATGGTTTCCCAGCTATTCATGTCTAGAAGAGGGTCCTGGCACACTCTCAGAGGGACTTTGGAGACGAGCATCTGCTGCTGGTGCCTTCACATTAATGGAGAAGAGAGCCTTTGGAATAGCAGATGATATGTAGATTTTTTGAAACATGGGATCATCTTAGTAGTTTTGTTCAGCTACATATTCCATTTAACATTTCTTGTTGTTCACCCGCAGATATGAAGCAGGTCTTCTTTTTGCGTACTTAGCTTTTGTTCCATTTTGTGAAGCAGGCATAATGGATAGCCTTTCCTTGCAAGTAAGCTATAATACAAATACACCTTCCATTTTTCTTGGGGTTTGTCGGTGTTTTTTTTTTCCCTAGAAATTCTTCTCTTTACAAATGTGATGTTAGCAATCTTAGGGCATGACTAAGGAGCTTGTTGGGAGTACTTGTGGTGGGCCTTTGTTTGTTGAGCTGTTTTGGCAGCTAATAGTACTGCAGGTGGAGTTCTTTTCATATGGGATAGGAGGGTTGTGGAAAATATTGACATGGATATTGGTTGGTTCTCTGTCTCTTGTTTGTTTCGGAATGTAGACAAAGATTGACATGGAATTTGCATATTAGGACAGTAGAATTTGGAGTGGAATCCCAGGAGTTATTTGCAAATTGGATACTGAAAAAGCTTATGATTATGTCAACTAGGAGTGCTTAATTTATATGTTGAGGAGGTTTGGCTTTGGCAAGAAGTGGATGAAATGGATTTGGTTTTGCATTTCTACCATTAGATGTTTGGTGTTAGTTAATGGTAGCCCAACTGGTTTTTATGATAGTTCTAGAGGTTTGAGGCAAAGGGGCCTGTCATCACCACTTCCTTTCCTCTTCATCATGGAAATTCTTAACAGGATGATCGCTAAGGTTATGGAGGGTGGTCGGTTGTTAGGTCTTTGATTGGTGGGGGTAATAGTGACGCTTCGGAGATATCTCATCTATTATTTGCAGATGACACTATTATTTTGTGGGGGTAGAGATCAAACAGCTACAAGCTATTCTGCTTGTTTTTTTTTGGTTCGGAAGTTTTTTCATTGAGGGTGATTTGAGTGAAAGTGAGTTGGCAGCTGTAGGAGAGGTTGAGGGGGTAGCAGATTGGGTAGAGATATTGTAATTTAATGTAAGTTCTTCATTTGTGACTTATATGTGTCTTTGAGAAGTAAACGTTGTGATTCTTTTTTGAGTTTGATTGCTCTTCTGAATTTTCAATTGTAACTTGTTGAGAGGATGCATTATAATCATACCATGTAATAATTATTTTTAACTTTCGATGAAATATTTTTACTTATAAAAGAGAAGCAAGTCTGCTGGACCCCAATTGTTTATTCCATGAACTTGCAGAGGCTTTTGGAGAGCACTTTCCAGCTTGATCTTGAAGCTACAAGAGAGTAAGATGTCTTCTATATCTTACACTTCAAGTACTAATTATTATGGGGATAATTATATGTTTCTTCAATAGTGAAATGGAGGATAAACACCTGAAACTTCCCCCTCCCCCCCACCGTTTGGGGAACACTTGAAAGGTCAGAATCTAGTGTTAAGAGAACTTCCTTGGGTTCTCTTTGAATTTGGGCTTTGTGCTTTATTTTCTTTGCTTCAGGAGTCTAGGGATCCTTGTCATGCTCTGAAATTGTTTTTCCTTTTATTGAATCAATACTGTAAATCGTCCATAGAACTTACTAACTACCTGGATATTCCTAGAATGATCAAGAACTAAATGACTTTCTAGTAGCATTGCCCTGAGTTGGAATACATTTTAGAATAGTTTTTCTTCGGCAGTGTGAGACTGACAGTTTCTGACTATAGTAGCAGTTAGAAACAGACTGAATATTACAACTAAAACAAGCTATTCATGTTTTGGCCTCATTCCAACTGTTTTGAAGTCTAGTGCAACCATCATTTTCTATTATCTAATTTTTGCCCCCTTTTTCTATTCTGTTTCACTGCTGCAGAATTGACAATAATAAATGGGTTGAATTATAACAAAGCATGTCCTTTCTTGGTACCTAGGTAAAATTGACCATGTTAAATTACTGTCTAAAATCCATTGCCATTTGCCACACTAATATGCATATTTGGTGGTAAAGAATTATGATTATTGGATCAGCCCGAACTTGTTTTCGCAGATCTTTCTTGCAGGTTTGTTTTATTTCTTTTCAGCTTTTTAGTTCTTATTTCGTATTTCTTTGCTCTTCTTTTGGCAGGTATTGTTTAGCAGATGACCGACTACTAGTTGCCGTCAAATTCCTGGATGTTGGTGATGGTGCTGGTTGGGAGTTACTCCAGGTTTAATTATATTTTCTGACTGATGAGCATATCTGGTGCACCCATCAATTTTGTTTTATCCACATTCTGAAAACGTGTACATATGAAACGTCTGCGTGCCATTAACAATAATGAGTTAATATATGAACATCTATAAAAGATTATAACATATTCAACAAAGATTAGGTTGATTACAGTAACTTATGTAACGACTCAGGAAAAACGCTAGTTATATCTACGCTATCACTTCAAAATGACTTAGTCAATTTAGAGCTTTCTTAAAATCACTTAAAAAGTTCAATCTCAAATAGTAAAGAACCAATGTGAAACTTGGCACTTATGAATGAATGTTTTTATAAACCACCCACGGAAGTGTTAGGGCTTTAATATTAGAGGAAGACCATACTTAAGGAAAACAAAGAAACTGTAGGAGTTTGTTTAGATTGTTGGAAAGCTAGTTTAGAAGGGCATGTTTTCCCAATCCTGAGCAAGTTGAATGGGTAAAGTTGACGTGCATGATATACTGCTTTCAAACATTCAAAAGGATGATTTCAGTTGCTTATGAAATTGCAGCGTGGTTGGTATCTCCCATATAGGTCTGCTTGTACATTCCACTTCTTCACCCCACTTCATAAATGCACCATTGGTCTGTGAACCATATTTCTCGGATAAGAATAGGATTATCTCCATTTCACTTGAAATGAAAAGAATCATTTCATGGTCATAATTTAATGTATTGTGTTTAACGATATAAATAATGTCATGTAATAACTTATCAAAAAAAAATGATGCCACGTGATAAACATATTAGCACACTATTCATAAAATTTAAATGACATGACATATTTACACTATTAAATGCAAAAACATAAATCCTAACCATGAAATTACTCATCTCCATTTCAAGTAAAATGGAGAGCATCCTTGTCGGTTTTACAAATAGACTTTTTGATATGTAAGAACTCAGCATGAATGTTCGTGTGGCTTGCACATTTCTCTCACTCTCTCTCTCAAGGGGAAAAAAATGAACAAAGTGTATGAGTAATTTTCATCTCTTAACATGTTTTATCTCCCTTGTTTCATCTTTCCAACGTTCAGAAATTCCGCAAGTCTTCTTCCACCCCCCTCCCCCCCCCACTTTTTTTTTTTTTTTTTTTTTGTGATTTTCTTGTAGAAGTTAGAAGTTAGAACCTGACATTTTTTTTTTATTTTTTTTTGTAAATTTCTCGAGGATCGTTTATGTTTCTTGGTCACTGCCATTGTATTCTGAAAAACTGTTATTCCCTGTGTAGGCAATGCTGAATCCTGACTTCAGAAAAAGACCAATCGCAGAGGCTGTAATCAATCATCGGTTCATGACTGGTGCCATTCTTTGAGTTCCAGAGACTAAAGAATATGATTTATCACCTCTACTCAGCTTCTTTATAACTCTCTTATTGGGACAAAATATCCCGGGGACACGACAAAGTTGTAAGAATGTAGAGAAGTTTGCCTAAACGAAGGGAAATAAATTTTAAGATTCTAAAGAATACTATATTTCATGTATCGCTTGGGTTTTGCTTGAAAATGACAGTTTTTTTTTTCTTCTTCAAACTGGACGTGACAATTACATGTATTTTAAACACATGTCAATTTATATTTGTATGTCAAACATTCTTTGAAATTGTTTACTCTATCTAGCGAATCAAATCGAGCCTCGTTTTAAGTTCGAGCATAAGGCTCACAAAACAAGGTCGATGGTGGACCTGTTAACATGCTTTTAATATTCTCACAATCATGTCCAATGTTATATATGACATCAAAACCATTTTAACGGTGTACATATTGTTATGTGGTGTATATAACATTATCTATAATATATAACATTAGAGATAATACTTATTTCTAATATCTAAATTCTAATCCATAGTTATCTATAAAAATAACATATTAACGATTTTTTTTTTTTTTGAAAATTTTTCCCAAAGAATTACAATTACATGTTCAAAAAAAAAAAAAAAATTGCACTTTCCAAAGAAAAGTGCTAACGAGAATAAAGTTTAATATGTCAGAATATGTGTGGCAATTATAATATGAGGGGCATTTTCGTCGTGACGAATACATATTTCGTTTTGTAACGAAATTCTCAGCACCCAAAGGATTGCGAACCGTGGAGTCTTTGCATATATGAGAACTAAGGCGCACGAAAGGAAAAGCACAAGATTCCAATTCCACATTGACGCATCGAAATCAAGACCCAAAACAGTTCCCAGAAAGGTAGCCTTATAGAACATTGAAAGGAACAACAGAAACCCAACATCTCCCTTCTTGTTTTTCCGTGCTTTTTTTTGTCTGAACCTGCAGTCTCTGATCTCTCTCTTTCTCTCTCCAGACTTTCTCTGAGACAGTGCCAATGAGGTAAAGTGGGTGTGATTCAGTTTTATCATTGAGATCTCATCTGGGTTTCTGTTTTTTCTTTGAACTATTGGTATTTGATAAAGTAATCGTGATTCAATTTGATTGGGTATATGGAGTAATTGTGATTATATTTTTTTGGGTTGGTCGAAGCTTGGATATGGCCAATGGTTTGTGTGAAATCTTTTACTGTTAAATCTTGAGCTCTTTTGTGTGTAATTTGTTCTCTCTCTCTCTCTCTCTCTCTCTCTCCCCTATGGTGTTCTAATGTTTCTCATGCCTTATAATAGCGATTGAACTTAATAATTGATGTAGTTAAGCTAAGTTTAAGACAATTGGGTCTTTTATTGAAAAAGAAGACTGCTTTTTGTATGTCCTGTACTTGATGGCTGTGAATCTGAAGTATGTTATGGAAATTACACACTTGACGTTGTTGACTTTTAGCCATGAGTTTGATCAATTTATTTTTAATTGAAAGACATGATGGCCTGAATTTAGTTGCTTCAGGGTTGGGAAGTTTTATTTCTTGGGGGAGAGTGCTCTATGGTTCATACCAAAATCATAATTTTCATGCATATATTCAGCATAGGGACTAATAGGTCACTTGTTAGATTGGTCTAATTATGAAATACATCAAATAGCTGAAAACCAGATACTCTATTTGAAGAATTGTCATCAGACGTGTGCGTATATTGAGGTGTAACACCGAAGCAAAGATTATGAATGCAGGTCAAGATGGAATCAATATTCTGACTTTCGACTTTTTTAGGGTAGATCCAGTCTAGATGTTATGAGAATTTCATAGCTAATATCGTGGAGCTTGACTTATTTTCTTTCACAAGAAACTTGGCCTTTCTTTTCCTCATGGATGTTTTCTCAATGTTCAATTAGTTTGGATTTCAAGAAAGACGTTAAAGCAAAATGATGATGACAGGAAAAAGCGTGAATACTGTTAGGCTTGTAAGCACAATGAATACTGGCTATATAATATTTTAAAGTTGAATGTACTTGTTCCTTTTCAATTCGGCATACACAAATATGACATCACTTTTTCTGTTTCCTTCGTTTGTGTGTGTGATTTGTAATAATAAATAATTAATGAAAAGTGTAATTTCTTTACAGTTTTCTGCAACCGCTGCATGGCTTTTGACATAAATGGCAGATGTTCTTGGACAAATTCTCTGTGTATGTCAGATCTTTGCTGGGGATTAACAGCACAATCTTCAATGGTAAACCCAAAAGTGCCCCGCCGTCCAACTTTATTCTATAGGCCCATACAACCCTCTGACCTCGAGATTTTAGAGCAAATCCACGGTGATTTGTTTCCCATCAGGTAGATGCTCTCATCTGATACCCTTCATTGGTTACATGCTTTAGGATGATGTGATTGCTTCTTCACAAATTAATGGTAATCTTCAGGTATGAGTCTGAGTTCTTTCAAAATGTTGTCAATGGGCGTGAAATTGTATCGTGGGCTGCTGTTGACCGCAGTCGGCCAAATGGTAAAAGTGATGAACTCGTTGGATTTGTAACTGCACGAATAGTACTTGCAAAAGAAAGCGAGGTGAGTCCCTGAAATTTACTGGTCTACATATTTCATTAAACCTTCATACCCGATGCTTTTTTCCTTTCCCCTTCCTCCTGAAGGCGAGGTTTGATTTTAAGTCTCTAGTAAAACTGCCAGAGACATAACTATCTAGTTAGCTGGCACCTCTTCAAGAACAATTATTGGATATTTGTGTTAAATCACCACTTATCCAAAAAGCTTAAGTTTATATGAAATAATTTATTTAATTATTTAATTAAGATTCTAACAATTTCTTATGCGAGGGCTCAAACTCTCTTTTAATAAGTGAGGCCTACCACGTAGAATATTTAATTGAAATATAGGGGGGGTGAATTGATGGAGAAAAGGTTCGAACTCACAACCTCCGCTTTGATACCATGTTAAATTGTTAAATCACCGCTTATCTCAAAAGCTTAAGCTTATAGGAAATGATTGATTTAATTAATATTCTAACAGTTTGGCACATGTTTAGTGTTGCAGAAGTTACCACAAGACATTTCCAACTTAAGGAGATTATTGATGCCCAAAATTATTGTGGTTATAACTTTCCCATCAGATTTGAAGGCCTTTATTCACACTCTCAAACAGTACTTCCTACCAACCAATCATGGTTTAATATTTAAGCTAAAGGCCTTAAAATTATTTGAATTGTGTAAGCTTGCATTATTTTAACTTTTCAATGAATAAAAATTTCTCTTTGTCCGAGTGTCTTGATTGCAACCCACATTTACAAAATGTGCAGTGCTTATAGAGGCTAAGCCTCTATTCAAGATGTTGCAAATACCTAAAAGAACAGTCTCTGCTGATTGTGGTTTTTACCTTATATTGCACAGGAAAAAAGAGACTTGCATATTAATGTCGTTTCATTGGTTCTCTTAATTCATTTCAATTCACTATTGGACTTGTAGATAGCAGATGTGCTCAGATATGACTCGTCGAAATCAGATCAAACTTTAGTCTACATTCTGACGCTGGGAGTAGTAGAAGCCTATAGAAATTGTGGCATAGGTAGAGTTTGTTTTCCCTCTTATAAAATTTTGAGACTTCTTAGCAATAGATCAACTGATTCCTGATGGATTTGCAGCTTCTTCATTAATTCGGAAGGTCATAAAATATGCCTCAAGTATTCCAACCTGCCAAGCAGTTTACTTGCATGTCATTTCTTACAACAATCCTGCAATACATTTGTATCAGAAAATGTCATTTACGTGTATAAGAAGGTTGCAAGGTTTCTACTTAATCAACGGTCAGCATTATGATTCATACTTGTTTGTCTACTATGTAAATGGCGGCCGTTCTCCTTGCTCGCCACTGTAAGTACAAAACACCCTCAATTCTTGATTCAGTCAGTATATCTTATGTAATGCTGGAAATAGTTTTCTCCGTCTTCTTTGATGTGGAATCGGTTGCAGAAGTCATCTTTAATTGTTAGCATGCAACTCTTGGACAGCTGCTTTTTTAGCTTCTTTAGTAATTAGCTTTAATGACTTTCTTGTTCTCTTTTCTCCTTCTACTTAGGCGTTTTCTTATATACTTCCTGTATAAAAGGATTGTGCCCCTCTTCGCCTTTTGATATATACTTCATTACTTATATAAAAATAAAAACTCAGAACATTTTGGTAACCTGTCATTGGGTAAAGTTTCCTCTGTTAGTTGCTTGTAGGCCCAAAATTTCATTCTTTGTCATTGGACTCCCGTTATGTTAAAAGATCATTGTTCATCATCATGACTATGGGGAATAGCAGATGCCATGACTCAAAAAATATATAAATTTAATTTACTTCCACGTGTAGAAATAAAACTTGAAGAACTAATATGGTATTTTTGCAAAAAGGTGCAAGTAAATAATGAATTGTGAACCATATATGATAGAAACAAAATATGGACCATATCATGATAATAGCAACGGATAAGAATTTTTTCGAGTTTTGCCCTTGGAGGAAAAGTGATGGGGAAGGTAATTCCAAATTAGGTGTTAAAGGGTTATTATACTTTCTTAAACGCATTAAGATCCTTTTGTAAGGAAAATGCTTCTGTGAAGTGTTTTTTCATGATTCTTCAGTACTCACTTTTTTAGCGTATAATTGATTGGTTTTTATAGGAGAAAATTCTACCAAAGATTACGGATTTCAAAAGTTGCCTTATCAAATGGGTGAGATTTGGTGAACTTTTCTTAAGTGATGTCTATTATATCACAAAAAGTAGGTGTTTAAATTTCCAGAGTATTATGTATGAGGAGTGTTGGGAGAAAAAAAAAACAGTGAAACTAATGTTGTATGTGTGTATACTGTTTGAAAATGTACTACATATAAAGATGATTACTTATATGAACTATATATGAAATGGAATAATATTATATCGATATGCATGAAAATGTTTAATATGAGGAATTATTATTAACCAAATACACAGCATGTGACCTTCTGCATGACAGTGGCTAGGCAAAATCTACTAGTATCACCGCAAATTTGAGCGATGATTATTATAAAAAGTAATGTTATTTAGTAAACTGTTATACGACTGTCATACTACTTGATAATATAACAGTGAAAATTAGCTCTTGGATTAGCACTTGTAAAAAAAAAAAGTTGTTGATTTTCATTGTCACGTTATTTTAATTGAATAATAATTGTACATCAATTTACTAAATAACATTACTCTATTATAAACCGATCTCTTTTTCAACCGTTTTGGTTTTATTTTGCTTTTCTCTCTTGTCCTTGACATATGAATTGCATAAGATGCTGTAGGATGTCCTTGTTATTAGTTCTAGGCTGTGTTAGTACTGTGAAGGTTTTAGATTTGACTTATTTTTTCTGTGATCCAAGTGCATCCCTTCAGAGAAGTGTAATAGTTAATTTTTTTTTTTCAATGTTTCAGAGAGCTTGTTACCAGCATGGTGGGTTACATGAGGAGTGGTTTTAAGACGGTGACTGCAAAGCTATACAAGAATGAAGATAGGAAGGTCCCAAAATGGTCCAAATGTAAAGAAACCCATTCTCTTATATCTACCCAAAACAAAAGAAATTTGAACGCTGAATGTGGTGGATGCGACTGTGTTTGATTTGTTTGCTCCCGTAAATCAATGTATACATTTCTGCCCCTTGCTTTCTTCCCTTAATGTGTACTTACTCTAAAATACATCAAATAATGTCTCCTTGTAATAAACTCTAATGTTCTTGAGTATAAATATAGTGAGGCCAATATATCCTAATTCGTTGAAACTCTACTAAAGAAATATTGTTGAGATGTGATAGACTTGCGTGGTTTTTTCCATTTTAGGATAATTTACGGTGAATGAGCACATGTGAATTTTGAAATGCCAGTTATTTTCTGGAAGTGGAATCTGGTGAAAAATATAATGAATAGTCATTCACGCTGTCAACCCTTGAGTTTCTGTATTTTTCTTAGGATAAGTAGTAAATGTGAAGGTAATCCCTATTATGGAGATCCAAATATGCCATGGATCAAGATTCCTTATAATTGGAATTGCAGCCATGGAACCTTTTTGGACGAGCTTTTTGGACAGATGAACTCGCCGGGAGAGCAAAGTTTTACGCCAATCTAGATTGGAAGAAATTCTTTTAATTTAGTCTATTAAGTTGACATATGTTTAAAACGACTTCCTCAAACCTAATTTAGAGAAAAACTTTTGTCCACTAAAGTGCCGATGCAAGAGGAAAGATTGTATAATTCGACACTTGCCATAGCTCTTCCATCAAAGGACTAATAACAAAATACTCTGTTCCCATATCAAAATGCCATATCATTTTTTACACAGCCACATTCACAAGTTTCTCATATAATAGGGCGCAGTGAACTTCAAATCCAATAGTTAATAATCCCAATAAGAAGGATCCAACAACTTGAACAAAGTACATCACTTAGTTTCAGGTGAATACAAAGCACTCCTGAAGACCTAGGGCTCTATTGACTATTGAGTGCCTGATGCAAGATCATGCCAAACATCTCTGCCAACCTGTTGAGGCTCCTGATCTGGTCGATGTAGCAAATCCAAGAAAAGGTATTAGAAAGAAAATTACTGACTCGAACAAGTTTTATAAAAAAAATAAGTTTAATCGATGAAAGCAACATGCTAATCGACAACAAAGCCTTCATATTAAAGAATAGATTTTTCACTTTCACCAGCAAAACGCCAACATAATTTCTAGACATTTCTCAAAACCTTCACTTCCAAAACCATGGCTACTAGAAACATGACTAACTAGGCAAAGAACTAAAGCACATAAGATGGTCATTAAAAAAATATACACTTCTCCATTCAATATCACCTAAATAACGCGAGTTATAACCTAATCAATAAGCATACGTACTTGACTCCTCAGTCTCATCGGTCCGAACAACCATAACCGGTGGCAATGGAAGTTCTGCAACAATAAGCGAAAGTCAAATTAAACAAGTGGGCTACAAAGAAACAAGAGAGACAAATTTCTTCATGCATGTTTATGGGCATATCCCACTGGGAGGGGGAGCAAGAACAATACCATCATCAGGCAGGGTGTCTCTCATCCACTCTTCATCCACAATATCTATGAGTATCCCCAAGCTTATTTCTGCCATATTTGCTGACTAGCTTACAAAAAGCAGAACAGGCCAACAATTACCCTCCTGTGCCTCAACAAATCATAACTATTCAGATTTAAGCAAATCATGGAAACTCTACCACCCAGTAATTCATCAAATTACAAAGAAAAGCAGAAATTGAGTGTAGACCATCTTATTATTATTTGTAAATCCAGAAACTTCATCTTATACAACCAATACACAACCATCACAACAGGATCAAATTTAGGCGCAGATCTCATGTCTGCACTATAATTCAGAATATGTAGTTGTGCAATGCAATCAAATTATTCTCAGTAGATTGTATGGAAAAATTCACACTATTACGATTAAAACTTCACAAGCAACGTTTTTTAGTATACAGTGTATCTATATATCCCTAAAAAAGCAATTAACTCCGACGAAAATTCACGCTAATGCAATCAAATTGTTATCAATCATATTGATTGTATGGAAAAATTCACACTATCACTATACAACTTCACAAGCTACATTTTTTCAGTATCCAAGAGATTTAAATATCCAGGAAAAAAGCAAGTAACTCCCACGAAAATTCACGCTAAATCTAATGCTCCGTTTGGTTTCCGAGAAAATGCAGGAAACTAAAACAAACAAAAAATCCAGAATCCCAGATTCCGTATCAACCCCCCAAAAAAAAACTCCACTCTCCTGCCTCTAATCCATCTACCAACCTCAGTTCAGTTGCATCCTCCAGCATCCAAACATCAATTTTCTTTTCCTTTCATTTCCCAAACTTTCGGAGCAACCAAACAGATATTCAAACCAAAAAAATGAAAATAAGAAAGAACGTAAGAAGACGGAAGAATAAACTACCTTCAAGAGAGACTGAGAGTGAGAGGGAATGAGACCAAATTTTACCTTCGTAGGCTTTGTGTCTGACACAGATTGAGAATTACAGAGACCTCGGGGAGCTTATTGTGCCCTAATTTGGGCTGTTTTGGGCCGTAGACGATCATTTAACCCGTAGGCCCAACTTATATGACTTTTTGGGTTCTTTACAATTTTTGGATCGTAGTTTCTTACGATCCAACCGCTCGGCCCGCAGTTTTAAGAGAAATGTTATATATCATGTTAAATTGTTAATATCTTTAGATTCTTACAAATATTAAGGGTGATTTGGGAGTTTTTGTACGTTTTAACACTAGGGATATTTTGGACATTTTGACAAAATTTAACAGAAAATTCTAATGAAAAAGGGTAATTGAAAAAATTGAAAGTTCGATATATTTAATTTAATTTAGATTTTTTGAACGTCGAGAGTATTTTCAAAATGTATAAAAGTTTAGGAGAAGTTTTATGAAGTTTCACTAATATTTCATTATGTTGATGTGTTAGAAAAAAGAAAAGAAAACAAGAGTAATGCTATGTAGTAACTTTCTATCGAATTTCATCCAAATGGAAAGTTTATTCGTGTACAAAAAGTGGAGAAATACTATATAGAATGTTTCCCGTCCACTTTTTGTACAGAAAATTTGGATAGAAAGTTGATACATAGCATTACTCAAAAAAAGAATGTCCAATAACTACTAGATCTTATCGGGTCAACACAGTAAGATATTGTTGTGATATATATAACACTACTCTAATTTTAATGACTTTTTAGAATATCCTAATAAAACCAAAACACCGAATATAAATGTTGGAAAATAATACATTCCAAGTCTTTGAGTAGAAAAAATGTTAAATCTAGAATTGGCGTATTACTTATTGTCATGTAAAATTGGAGGATATTTAAAAAAAAAAAAAAAAAAATAGTGAAACCTCCTTGAATAAGAGGACAAGTATACCCTCGGTACAAGACAAATTTGGCTGTGTTTGGCGATGGAATGGAAAAGGGAATTAAACGGTACTGTAACAGATTTGATTGATATGAGAGAAAAAAGTAAGAATATTTTGTATAAAAAAAATTTATTTTGTAGTGATTTTTTTTATTTGAATAGTAATAAAAAAGTGATTGATGTAATGTGAAAAGTAAGAATATTGAGGTTGATTTTGAAAAACTTTTTTTGAATTTTTAGGTCCAATCCGGTCCGATCCGGCCCTTTGCCAAACACACATTTGTTTTCCGTTTCAACAACTTGTGTCGAGTAAAGTCAAGTTGAGAGAAGCTTTTTGACTCCCAAAGTCATCATATAAAACGAATTAGAAAAAAAAAAAAATGTCATCAAATAAAAAACCATTTTCACACATCAGCTACATGCTTACATACATAACATATATACCTAAACATTAATTTTTTTTTAAAGAATTTATTTATTTATTTATTTATTTTTTGTATAATTGGTTTGGATAAATAAATTTAATGCTATAAATAAAGTTGATTAATATAATATTTACAAGTGTCATTACCAATTTACCAAATATCAGGATTCTTTTAATGAGAAATGGAAATAAGTTAAAAATTTAAAATAACCTAATAATATATTTATTATATGATAACATATACACTATTAAGTTTATAAAATTTGATTTAAACCATGAAATAAACACTCATTTTCTTTGAATAAAAGGAATCATATTATCAACTGACATATCCCTGCAATTTGACATATTTGTTTTATCCCTCGCTCTCTTATTTGAATCAAATATATAAGAGACTCTTCTACTCGAATAAGGGAGTCCGACTCGAATAGGGCCATTTCATAACGATGTTATTAATGGAACAATTTATATTATAGAGATTTTCTAACGAGAGAGAGAGAGTTCTTATAGATTATTTATTTTAGAGGGTTTTAGACGACCTACTTCTTACTTAAATCAATAAATTTCACCAAAACTTTTTCATATTTACGGTCCTTATTGCTAGTAATCCCGACAACAAATCAACAAATCGAAAATTATGGGGCTCCTTAAGTTAGTAGAGAGAAGAGAAATGGAATCAAGATGGCTTCTAGGAAGAGACCATGACAAAGCAACTGAAAAGCCTTTGCTGTCGCAACTCGGAGAAACCCTTTCCCCAAGTAAATAATAATTAATGAATTAATCTAAAAAAAGTAATAAATATTAATTATATAGTGTAAATACACGCGGCAATTTTCTTCGATCACTCATTTCCTTCAAATACCTGCAGACCCCCAAAACATCGCTTGCAATTTCTAGGAGAATGGAAAATAGTAATGACGAGGAGTCGACGACGACGAATCCGTTGCCGCCGTTTCTGAGGAAGCTGTACGCGATGGTGGACGACCCGGCGACCGACTCGGTGGTGTCGTGGAGCGACGGCAACAACAGCTTCGTGGTCTGGAACGCGCACGAGTTCGCCGCCAAGCTTCTGCCAAAGCACTTCAAGCACAAGAACTTGTCCAGCTTCATCAGGCAATTGAACACTTACGTAGGTTTTCTTTATCTCCCTATGTTTTCCATTTTTTTTTTTGGGGGGGTTCGTAGCTTTATGTGCTTTTGTGGGTTTTGTGGCTATGTTTTGTTTTGTTTATGGATTTCTGGGTATCTTTTTGTGCTTTTTTTTTGGCAATATATTGGTATTAATTTGAGAACTTCGTTAGGATCAGGGGGCTTAAGCCTAAGTTAAAAATGTTTGAAAATGGTATGTTTTTGGGATGTTCTTGAAGCAATATCTGTCGTTTATGAAGTACTTGCTGAAATTATGGCACTTGTTTTTGTTTGTTATCCGTTAATCTACCAAGTTAATGTGGTTGGTGATGATAGCAACATGCTTAGAACGAGTGGTCGAATTTCATCGAGGCATGGTCATTACCATGGTGTTTTGTGGTTGTAAATTTTGCGTAGAATGTACTACTATTGACTTCTATTGCTCTTGAACTGATCAATTTAGTTTTTTCACTAATGCTCTTTCGTTAATTATGTGTGGAATTGTATACTTTCTTGGGAATTTTAACATCCTTACTGGATGAAGCAAGCACGGTATTTCTTGTCATTTATAGATATTGTATATGATTTCCTTATACTACATTATCTGATGTTGTATATTAATTAGGAGTTTCTGTTGCTATATTGACCATCATAATTACTTGGGCAACTGCTTAACTTTGGGGATATTCTTAACTTCAAATTTGAACCTAAGATATTTATTGAGGTTGGGAAAATAATTTTCAGCTTAAGATGAATGGTGAGAATTTTGAACTTGAGATACCTACCGAGGTAAAAACGAAAGATGTTTGGCGAGATTACTTTCTGTGGAGCCCCCAAAATGACATCCTAAAGAGTAAAGACTTGGGTAAAATTGATTTCATCTTTCTGAATGATTGCCAGAAAACCCTGACTTGTTCTCTCATCTTGTTGAGTCGTTGACAATGTTTAAATCATGGAGAGGTTATACTGCTTTATCTCTTATGGTGTGAATTTTGGAAGTCCTTTAGCGGAGAGGGGAGGGGATTTGATTTATCTTTTTCTGGGTAAGGGAAGGAGCAGAAGGTTGCAGCTTCAATTGATGAAGCTTGTTTCACTGAAATTGGATTACTCAAATTCCAACTTATACATGAAAAAGTATCTTCTGGATTGTACAGAGAATGAGAAGGCTGATTTTGTTTTCTGGTGAGGAAATAAAAGCAATTATAAATGCAAAGGGGGTATTGCTGATGTACAGAAGAGCCTAAGAGGTATGGACTGAGGTTTGGTGTTGTTATGTTGGCATGCCATTCATGAAATAATGGGGAGAGAGAGAATGGTGTCAGAGATTAGAAAATTTCAGGATGCCATCGGTCCATAGAAAACATCTAGATTTAAGCATATATGTATGCAATGGAACTGATACAGTGTGGTGGAATTTCTTAAACAAAAAGTTGACAAATTAATGGACTTAACTCTAAAGCACATGGAAGCCTGAACATTGTTGAATAAAGTAAGTTAATGGAAAATGAAATATGAAGAGGTGAAGTGGAAGGATGTCCAGCATAGTCTCTTAAGGTGCAAAATGTATGTTGATGCTACTTGGATCACTAAATTGGTACTACTATAACTGAAGAATGCAAGAATGTGGTGGATCCATTGGGGAAATTTTAAATTGGAGGAGGGGACCTTAAAGGCTAGCTTAATTGACTGTTGACCACGCTCATAAAGTGGAGGTTCTTTGACGTAGCGGAAGACTAAGCTAACTAATCAAAGAGTTGCGTCTTTGATTCTGCAAGGAGAAGCGTCTTCGTCTTCTACCCAAAAGATAAAACAAGCAAAAATAAAACTCTACAGAGTATTTGAGAGAATTCTCTGATTTGATAATAATTTAATGAGTTTTAGTTTTACATAATAAACTAGCCTATTTATAGAAGAGAAATACTTGTAGAGAAAGTAAACCTATTCCTAGTAGCAATAGTAAACATAATCCTAGTAACAATAGTAAACCTAATCCTAATAAGGGAAGGAAAATAATTAAAGCAAATCTAACCCTATTAAGGAAAGGAAATAAAGTTCTAATAAATAAAATAAAATCCTAATATAAAATTGACAATCAGCGGGAATCGTGGCAATTTTTCCTTTTGTACTTTCATTGTCTGAGACCGGGTAAAATTCTGATCAAGCGGCACTGCTCCAATATTATTTTTGATATTTTCTTTATTTTCGTTTTTATCGAAAATAAAGGTAAATATCGTCCTCCATCATTCTTCCTTCCCCCTCCCCTTGGAGCAAATTACTTATAAAAAAAATGGAGGAGGATGGCAAGTATTCTTTGTCACAATGGATTGCATTGGATGAGAGAAAATGCGTGCATACGCGTTTAGAATTGAACTGGAAGAGGGAATGAAAAACCTTTTCCAGTTAAGAAATGCCTTTTAAGAAAGTGGATAAGAGGATTTGATATTAATTTTTCTTTTAAAAATAAAAATTGTTGGACATTATGGATTCTGATATTAGAAGGAAATGTGGAGGAAATTTAGGATCCTGAAACTGTTTGTCGAACGATAGTCAACAACATTTCACTTCTAATCAATTTTTACCCCCACCATTTTTTACCACCCCCAACCCTCTTGGGATAGGTTTGTGAACAACTGAAACTTCAGAGCGCTAAGGTCATAAATTATAACTCACAGAGCACATCTAATAGTTGGCAGTCAGAAGGGGGGGTGGATAGTGGTGGTTGGAGGCTCAAGCTCACTTAGTAAAATGCCTTCCTCTCTTAAGAAGAGCAATGTATTTTCCATCTTTTAAGGGGTTATTTTCTGCTGACCCAAATATTAATTTTCCCTTGATCATCAAACATTGAAGTGAAGGAAAATATTTTCCAGAAGGTGATTTCTCGCGAAACAAATGGAGTTGTAATTGGTTGCAATTTAAATACTGGGTATGTTAAATTGTACTTACGTTGGCTCTTAAAAGGGTGAAGGAAATTGGTCAAAATTAAATCAAAGTCAAATAAGGACTATGATGTGTACCTTTTTTATTACCACCCCCCAAAAAAAATGATGGATGCCTGTGCTGGAGACATGTAGAAAAATTGACTGTATGTTATATTGTGAAAGCAAAATTCATTGAGTTCAAATCTTGTTGTCCAAATTGACATTATTATTATAAAAATGTAAACATTTGAT
Source organism: Corylus avellana (assembly GCF_901000735.1). Classification (NCBI taxonomy): domain Eukaryota; kingdom Viridiplantae; phylum Streptophyta; class Magnoliopsida; order Fagales; family Betulaceae; genus Corylus; species Corylus avellana. The sequence goes on from NC_081541.1 coordinate 4,362,204, forward strand.
TGAAATAATTGTTTTATCTTGGGTTTTTACTTTCATCTTTTTTTTTTTTTTTTTTTTTAATGATTATAATTGTTTTCATTTTGGTTAAGCAGGGTTTTAAGAAGGTTGACTCAGACCGTTATGAATTTGCTAATGTGAAGTTTCTAAGAGGTCAAACACACCTTTTGAAGAGTATCAGTAGGAGGAAACCAGTTCATGTACCTGGTCATCCACAACCACCTAAAGTGCAGAGCTCCTCGGTCGGGGCATGTGTTGAGGTAGGGAAGTTTGGGCTGGAGCAAGAGGTTGAAAGACTTGAAAGGGACAAGAATGTTCTCATGCAGGAACTTGTTAGGTTGAGACAGCACCAGCAAGCAACTGATCACCAGTTGCAGAATGTGGGGCAACGTGTACAGGTAATGGAGCAGAGACAGCAACAAATGATGTCTTTCCTTGCGAAGGCTATGCAGAGTCCAGGCCTGCTTGCCCAGTTTGTACAGCAGCAGAATGAAAACAATAGGAACATTACCGGAGCAAATAAAAAAAGGAGACTCCCCGGGCAGGAAGAAGGTTCAGCTGGTGAGTGTTGCACAAATGCTTCAGATGGACGGATTATTAAGTACCAGCCTGCAATGAATGAGGCAGCTAAAGCATTGCTGCGGCAGATCTTGAAAATGAATGCATCTCCTAGGATGGATCCATTGATGAACAACCCTGATGCGTTCCTGATTGGTGACGCTCCTTCTACCAATGCATTCAACAGCGGAAATTCCTCGAGTCGAGTTTCGGGAGTAACCCTTTCCGAGGTCCCACCTATTTCTGGGCAGTCATATATGCCTGCAGAGTCACAATTTTCCGTCAGCTGTCCATCTACTGCCATTTCTGAGATTCAATCTTCCTCTTATCTGGTGCCTGATCACACTATAGCAGCTCAGTTCCTAAAAGTAAATAAGCATAATTCTCAAGAAGAGACTATTTTGCCTGACTTCACTGAAATGCGAGGAATCATACCAGAAAACAGTGCAGAATTCCCGGACATGAACCTTGTGGGGTCTGAGACTGAGAACCGAAGTCCTGTGGATCCGATGTCTGCTGTTTTGGATGAGACGAGGCCCATAGAAAGTGATGCTATCTCTCCAGAAAGTAATGTGGAAGCCTGGCTTGAAGACATCACTTCACTTCCAGGCATTAATGATATTTTTTGGGAACAATTCCTTACAGCAAGCCCGCTGACGGAGGACACAGATGAAATTCATTCGAGTTCACTAGAGGGAGTGACTGAGGATCATGAACAGATAGGAAAGAAGAATGGTTGGGACAAGATTCATCAAATGGATCATCTTACTGAACAGATGGGGCTTCTTGCATCGGAGAGCAGAATGGGGTGACCTTCTTACCAATTGTACATGGATGTTTCTTGGCATGGAAAGGTAAAATTTTAAGCCACCGCTTATCATAAGAAGCATGTTGATTGTCACCAACTCCTTTTCCCAGCTATACAAAAATTAGCTAATTCATACAGTAATTCTCCCTGATCAGCCATTTTCTTGTTCCTTTTCTTTCCTTCATGGTGAGGAGACTGTATTTATATGGAAAATATGTATATTTGACCAGCTTTTCAAATGATGTAGTGACCGTTTCTTATATAGCACAAAATGAATTATTTAAGACATCAAGTATAGCATATTCCCCTCGGTCTGTTCTAAACGCATAAAGAATGATTAATGTTTGTATTTTACTTTTACTCTTGAGTTGCTCTGGTTCTTCTCACACTTGTGACTGGTTTAAATTTTTTTGTGTTTTGAACTGAGCTGCAAAAATTTGTTGAGGTTTAATTAGTCAAGCATACTGCCTTCCAGTTTCCAATTTTGTATGTTTCTATGACTCTTGCGCAGGTTGATGTCCTGTGCTGTTGGGCAGACAAAGCTTTTCTTCAAAGACAGATGGCCAGTTATGAATTTAGTTTAAGAAACTTGTTTCAGATATGATATCAAGTTTAATAAACTTTATACTCTTACATCTGTATTTCATAAGTCTGTGTGCATGCTTACCTGAAAACATTTTCTGGGCATAATACAGTTGAAGTTTAGATAACCATTTTCCAGTCGAAATCACAGGTATTGGTGTATTAGTAATATGACTGAAGGGTTCTATCTTCAATCCTTTTCGTATGCAACATTTTTGCCATCTGGAGAGGGGTAAAAATTTAGGTGACAGGATTATACCTCTGTTTGCCTTTGTAGGAAATCGTTTTGCTATTTCTACTTAGGTGGTTCCTTTTATATACTTCTTATGTACTTAGGGGCGCCTTACGCTTTCAATGAGATTGGTTTATTACTTATATATTAAAAAAAAAAAAGAAAAGGAAATATGTGTTCCTGATGAACTTTTATTCTAGGGTTCTGCAGATTTGCATTGCGGCTTGTTTTTTTACTGTCGTGGCAAGGAATTTTGACTAGGATGGCTAGAATCTGCAGAGATCTTACTGCGATGGAATTATATCAAAATGCTTGTTGATTGAAGCATGCATCACAGTACTCTGTATAGGCCGAGAGTTTCAGCTGTTATAGTCTTGAAACCTTGGAATTGTGGCTTAGTTATTCTTATTTATGTCATTAAATTGTGAGCACAGATGGTAAGGGATAGAGATAAAGGAAAGAGGACATGAAAAGCAAGCAATTGTTGTGGTTTAGGGTTTTAAAGCTATGCAAAGCACTGAAAAATGTCTTAAAAATTCAAAATGTTCAATTTCAGCTGCTAGTGGAAAAATGTCTTAAACTACAAGGGGAGTGCTGGAATTCTGCATATATTGTTTACTTCTATATGCGTTGAGGCATCGATAATTTGTTTATAAAGCTTGTTCCCAGAACTGGTCATATATTGCTGAACAGTGTAGCATTGGCATCCCAGAAGATTGCATTTGGTAGAATGATTTTCATAGTTTGAAATTAAAATCACAATATGTCAAAAGAAATTAGATAATATTGAATCAACCATTTTAGCATGGTCAATTTTTCTCTAAACTGAGTTGGATTTTTCTTTCCCAGTCTGTTGAACTAACATTTGCATTTAGAACACTCAATTGTTACATATATTTTTAGAACCCGTGATTCTTTAAAAATTTCATATTTTAAAGATAAATGTTAATTTAATAGATAGGCCGACTTTGAGAATATTTTTTTTCAAACCCAATTTGAAAGAAATTTTATCTTTTTACTGTGGATCAGCCTATTTATACCAAGGGAGGACACGATTGTAGATCATTTTCCTGTTTTGTTTTCCCCACTTTTTGTTCATGTTGAATGTCATTATATATAATCCCAATGCGTATGAACAGAATAAAAACAATGATAAAACCCAGGTGAATTTTCTGAACCTACACGAGATCCCACGAACAATAAATTCCGAAGTTATTATACGCACAGATGAATTTTTTTTGACGTAACTTTTTTTTTTTTATTTTTTTATTTTTGCTTTGTGCTTATTTGTGTAGGCCCTTCTTTCTTTTAGGCCCCCCTATTATATTATTATTTGAGGCCCAATTCTTGACAGAATATCTCACCTCCCTGACTTAGATATTGGATTTGGAGGTGTTGAATATATATGAGAGCTATAGCTCGATCTGATTTCAGGCATTCCTTGCTGTGAATTTGGTTGCTTAAATTTCTGGATCATCAGAGGGTGTCAATTTAAAAAATAATAATAGTTAGAAAAGCTAATAAGTATGAGAAATAATAATTTATGAGATAAATGCAAATGATATGTAAGGGGAGAGTAAACATATAGGGAGAAGTAGATATACCCATCTCAAATTACCATCTAATTGACAATGTCCTCTCAAACTTTTAATTGTGATAATGTCCTCTCCAAATTACCAAAACATTGTCAATGTTCCCCTAATGACGAAACTACCATTAGTAAAATAAAAACAAAAATACTAATACTTCTATAAAAAACCTAAGACTACCAGCAAAAAAAAAAAAAAATCAAGGGTTGGCCAAATTTAAATTTAACATGTTCAATACACTTTAAAAAATGGGTAACTTCACTGAAAACCCTTGAGCTTCTACCCGATTTGATAAACTCCCCATAAACTTCAAAATCTCTCAATTTAGTGTCCTGAACTTTCAATTGCAATCAATTTGGACCCTTCGGTCAATTTTAGCCGTTAGAAATACCAAAAAAGACCAAAATATCCTTGATTTTCATTTAAAAATAAAAAATAAAAAAAGGTTTTGGAATTAAGGGTAAAGTTGGAATTTTATACAAAAGTCAGGGGTATAAACGTTATGTAATGTTTAAAATCTGATGGAAGGTCCACATTGAGAGCAATTAAAAGTTCAGATGACCAAATTGAAAGATTTTGAAGTTTAGGGGGGTTCAGGGGTCTTCACTGAAGTTACTCCTAAAAAAAAAGTTCATGTTGAAAAATGTACTGATGTATAACATTTAGTATATCTTTTCGTTAAGAGAAGTATGATAGATTTTTTCACGAGAAAAGTAAGATGAGGAGGAATGCATCAAGTGGCTATTTTGTAATGCTGCCATCTCTCTATTTTTAGTTAAACTGTTCGTTTTAGTTAAACTGTACGTTTCATTTAACTTGACTGCACCGTGAGACATGGGAGACAAATTTTATTTTTAATTTTTTGCTTAAAATAACGTGAAGACCTGCACATGCATGGAATTAATTTTTTTTAAAAAAAGTTTGCTTAAAAAGACAGAATATATAAAGGTTGAGGAATATTTGCCCACGTGATGCGTGAACCATTATTAGTGCGTGTTAATTTTTAAATGCTCTCCAACAAACCATAATTAAAAAAACAAAGATGTGCCCCGTGATGATGTGTGAACCATTAGCTAGTAAAAAAAGAAAAGAAAGACTCTGGAAGATGTGCTCATGCTGCTTTAATTCGGTTTGTGCCAAAAACAATTGATTTTTAAATTTTTGCTTACAAATACGTGAAAGCTGTAAGAATTTGGGAGAATATTTAACATATAAACATTAAACAAAAATATTAATCTCTGGGCGTTGTTGTTTAAGTACTTTAATTAAGTAATCTAGAAATCCAAACTTGAACATTTGTTGAATTTACAATTTTAAACTCTTAATTTGTAATTATAGAACCAATCTTATAACCCTCATAATATGTTGGAAAGTGGTAGATAAGCGTTTTTTAGCTTATATGTTTTTCACGTTCATAGTTGTGACGGATGGAGAATCACATGCTTATTTTTATATAGGCCAAGATCCCTATTCATTTATCTTGCGTTGCTTCCTTCCATCAAGGGAGACAACATTTGGTGAAAAATAAAACACATTTTCACCTTTAGTAGTTAAATGTACATTAATTACCCAAGAGTTTTAGTTTAATAAAAACTCCATTAATATTATATGCTATATACATATATATATGTGACATGTGTGACACACCTTATAAGATTTATTCTAACACTCTCTCACTTGGCACACATGACACATCTTTAAAATCATTTGGGTAACTAATATTGAATATGGCCATAATTAAAAACTACTCAAGCTTTAGTTTTATTTAGAGAGATACAATATACGAATCATGGCAATTATGTTATTATATTAACATTTCCTTCCACGAATTACAATGTATTAGTCTTTCTTAATAAAATCTTTATATGGTATAATTCTTTATGAATCTTTATAGTGGATTATTGATGTTTAGTTAATGGATTATCAAGTAAAACGACCCAAAAAAAATCAAAAATAAATATGGGGTGGAAAAAAACAATTTTGGAAAAACTATGGCACGTCACTACATTGGTGACGTGTCAAGATATACACGTCACCAAAATGGGTGACGTGCCAATCGTCCAACGTCATCTAAGTCGATGATGTGCCAAGCTTGACACATTACCCATTTTGGTGACGTGCCAAATGTGATACGTCATCGACTTTGATGACGTATCAATCTTGACACGTCATCAAAGTCGATGATGTGTCACATTTGAAATGTCACCCATTTGGTGACCTGCCAAAATGACAAACGTCACCCTTGTAGATGATGACGTGTGTAATTTCAAACGTCACTAATTGGTGACATGTGCCAAATTGACAGGTCACTAAATCCAATTCTGAACCGGAGAGTTAATGTCCCGTGACCCATGTCACAAATAACAAGTAGGTCACCAAACCGAAGTCACTAAATACTGATTTTTTTAAAGTGATTTCAGATTTTATGTTTATGTATAAGCAACCTCCTGAAGAAGAGCAGGATGTCAATATTGGAGATTAGATGGGTACTCGAAAGCTGGTACCTATCCTATTAATCCTAACGGGGTAGCTTTCCAAACATGGGGATGTTGGTGCCGAGTCCAAGTTAAGTCCAAGAGTGAAACTTTACTTCTTCCACTTGTCTAAAGTTTGGTCACCGTCCATCTCTTTTAAAACAGTTTGCTGTTATATATTATAATAAAAGCAGGTAAGCCGGATCGATCCTTGAAAGTATCCCTGGCCGGCTGCCTATGATTGGTTGGTTGGGTAGATTTATGGATCATCGTAGGGTGTCTATTAAAAAGAAAAGAATAGTTGAAAGGAGGATAAGTATTGGAAATAATAATTTAGGAGATAAATGCAAATGAGATGTAACAAACAGGAGAGTAAACATATATTTTCCCTCCTAATCATTTTCCGCAGGGGCCAATGGTCTCGTCCTTGTGGAGTCATCATCACTTGTCCGTTTCTCCCTCTCTCATCTATAATTGAGAGAGCTTGAAATGGAGTTTGTTGAAAATATATATAAATTTATTTGTAATTCTCTAATTCTTCATTCTGTGATTATATATAATAATTGTAAGAAAAATGTTGAAGAGGCACTTCTTAATATAATTAGATCACTCTACTCTCTAATATTTATTTTTCGTGATTTGGGTGAAAACCTAGAGAAAGACAGAGATGGTGATTGAGCATTTCAGTCACAAGCATATGTTATCGCCGAGGGAAAAGAAGAGAGAAGAGAAGATTGAATGCGTCGCATGCCACAAATACTGCGATGAAGGTCTGATCTACTGTTGCAGGGCATATTTCTGTAGGTTCAAACTGCACGAATCATGTGCAAAGCTACCGCAGGAGTTGCACAACCCCCTCCTTCACCCACACCCTCTTTCCCTAGTGCGATCAAAATACGGCTGCTTTAGCTGTGATGCTTGTGGGCTCTTTAGATCGGGCTTCAGCTTCCGCTGCTACCTGTGCAAAGTCAACCTTGATGTTAAGTGCGCTTTTATATGGCCAGCGGTAGAAGGGGACGAGGCAGTTGTTGTTGGTACACATTTTAGCCACCGCCAGCATCCATTGGTAGCCTTGAAGAACATAACTGCCTGTCGCTTTACCTGCGAGGTATGTAAAACAAACCGCTCGGACCCGATGATCTATGGTTGCCTCCCATGTGGCTTCTTTCTCCATCCATCGTGTTTTAAGTTGCCGAAAGAGGTTTTCCATCCCTTTCATCCATACCACCCTCTCACCCTAAAACGCATCGAGAAGCAGGATTATGATGTTTATGGACGCCGCCGTCTCACCATACAACGCATCAAGGATGATGATAATGAAGATGATGAAGATGATGATGATGTTGATGTTACTGGTCTTAAATGCAATGCCTGTCGCGAGGATATGGCCATGGCCACCAACCACTTCGCCTACTTTTATTGGCACCGTAACAATTACACTTTCTTTTGCTTGGGCACAGAATGCGCTAGTGTGATAATGCCTGCCATAACATACGAAGGCCACGATCACCTTCTACAATTCAGGGACAACATAGTTGATGAACTGATCAAGTGCAGCGCTTGCAATTCCATTATTAGTGAATCATACGCTTTCAGATGTCTAGAACTGGCATGTGATTTCAATCTCCATCTTACGTGTGGTCCATTACCATCTACCATTCAACACCAATCCCACATTGATCCCCTTATCCTTACAATTTGTCCCATTGAAGATGAAAGGATTGCGAGCCTGACGAATTCTATTGTGATGCTTGTGAGGAACAAAGAGTAGACCGATTATTGCCCATTTATTATTGCAAGAAGTGTCATTTTGTTGCCGAAATTTCTTGCGTCATCTCAGAGGTACTTAAGCAAACTCATATATCAAATCTTAGATTTCAAAGTTAAAATAATAACTTAAAGGGAAATAATTAAATACAGGTTTGTGCCATTTAAGTTCATCTCATCTAAGTTTGGTTTAATAATTTGGCACCACTATGATTTCCTCTTACAAACATTTTACAATCGGTTCATGTTCGCGCGACTCAAATCTTTGGTTGGTTCTCAGGTATTATCATCGCTAAAGGGAGAACGTGGAGATGTGGAGCTGAGGAATCCTTTTGGACAGTTTGGAAATCTGATTCGCGAGAAACAAGAACAACTCGTGATCAACCCGGCTTTAACCTTGTCTGATATTTTTAATTCTTTGGGTGAAGCGGAGAAAAAAGAATTGAGTAATGCTTTTCTTAGTGCTAGGGCTCTTCCACGGTCTACGAGTCCGAAATGGGAAACTTCAATAGTTTGGGAATACAGAGAAGTTCCTTTCAAGGGTGACGAGGCATACACACAATTCATGAAATTTGCTGATATTGGCTTAGAGATTCCAATAGAATTTGGAGATACAAAGGAAGATGTTCAGATTTCGAATTTCAAGTTTTGCTATACGCTGCTTCCAAAAGAAGAGGTTGTCGATATTGAGGATTACAAGATTACTCGAAAGTTGGCCCCTATCTTGAAGGGCTTGCTTTCCAAATACGGGGATGTTAGTGCCCAGTCCAACTTAAGTCCAAAGGTGAAACTTTATTTCTTCCTCATGTTATGTGACTGCATTTATAGCATGATAAATACCAAAGTTGTGGATATCACCAAAAAAGATCTTCTCAACTGGTGGGCAAGCTTGGAAACATCCAAATATGCGGGATTTAGAATTCAATTTGCCTTTGATCATTTGAAGAGAGTTGCACTTGCTCATTTTGGTCTTTATGGTAAAAAGCAAGGAAACAAGGCTCTTGCTCAACTTGATAGAGATATCGAGGCACTAAAAGAGAAACGCAAGTTCATAACATCTATAAAATCCAGCTTAATCGAGGAATGCTCGAGAGAGGTTTCGATACTGCAGGGAGGGAAAGCAGGTCTTGGATTATTATAAGTGTTTTTGGTTAATTATATCCTCTCTGTTCATTCTCAGAACAGGCCAGTGATAAATCATGATTTTATTGTCCTCTTATTCATATATAGTTTTCATGAGTTTGTTTTATCACGTCTATGTGTCGTTTTAGGCACAACTCTTCTCAAAGTTCATTTATCTTAACTTTTAGAATTTACACGTAGCAGTTTACAATATACGATATTCTCATACCAACTTTCATGAGGTTCTTAAGTTATTATATATTCATCTTGATTGCTTGTGTCTACTCAATACATCTACATAATTATTATGGACATATGTTGACATGCCCAACCGCTAGTTAGGAATTGTTTTAGGGCTCGAGACACCTATTCTTAAAATGGGCAGGATCCTCTCCATTTCGTTAGCCATCTTATTTTATCTTTTTAAATTTAATGTCATTTAAAAATTTTAAATGATATGTGACTTTATGTACACTATTAGATGCCACAAAATAAAATATTGACTATAAAATTGTTTATCTCCATTTTGGATCCTAGCCCCTCTTTTTCACAAAGGCATATTTTACAATAGATGCATTTTTAAATGAGTTTCACAAATTTATGTGAAAATTGCATGCTCTAAAGACATCAGTGTCATAGATTACATTAAATTTTTTTTCTTTTAACTTAATTTAGAAAAAAACTTTGTTCGTCACTTATTTACTTGAAACATATGATTCATATTAGCTTAAAAATATATGAATAATGCTACACCTACAACTCTTTTATAATTCTTACAACTACGTCCCATTGGTTGATATAACAAAGGCAAATTTGTTCGGCTTAGGGCTGGCTACCTCCTAAAAAGACCTGAACTTTGGAGTATTCTGCTGTACTTTGCAATTACTGGGGAGTTATTCACTATCATGCATGCGGATATGTTTGGGATAAAAATTGAATTTGTTAAAAGGTAGTGACAGTTAAAATAATGTAGAACACAAGAATCAATGTTTTAGAAAGTTAGAGACCTCCAAAATTTATAATCATTATCAGGGCCGGCTCGATGTATTTGGGGGCTTTAGGCGAAATTTTGAAATTAGTCCTTATTTTTTTTAATATTTAAATATTAATTAAATAATATTTATTTTAATAATATTATTATATTTTTATAATATAATTATTATTTTCATTCTCATTGTTGTTTCATGACTTTTAAGTTTAATTTTTAACTAGTTGGCCAAAAAATTGATGTGGCATATTTGTTTTTTTGGTTAATTGGTCTTATTTTACAATGGGCTTATTATATTGGGGCCTTATTGTAGAGGCCTTAAATTTTTATGGGAAAAAATGTTAGGCCTTATTTAAAAAAAAAAAAAAAAAAATAGGCCTCAAGTTAAAATAAAATTAAAAAATTTTTTAGGCCTTATTAAAAATTTTTTTTGGGCCTTATTAAAACAAAATTTGGACCTTACTAACTGGGGCCCTAGGCGGATTTTTTAGGGAGAAAAATTGAATTTATTGTTTGTTAAAAAGTAGTGACGGTTAAAATAATGTAGAACACGAGAATCAATGTTTTAGAAAGTTAGAGACCTCCAAAATTTAAAATCATTATAAATGTCTAACACTGGTTGTAAATTATGAACTCTTTACTCTTTCATCATTTATATAGTTTCAAAATTACTTGTACCTATTTTATGTCTTTTGATGTTTGTTATATACATCTTTCAAAATTAATTAATGATCTGCTGAAATGAGGGATAAGATAATAATGGTATGGCAATGACATCAGAAAAAGACATAAATGCAATACAAGAAACAGGGGAGTCCAATTTTTGAACTGATTCTATAAATTTCTGCATATTTTGTTTTAAAAGCTTGTTCCCAGAACTGGTCTTGAATTGCTGAACAGTGTAGCATTGCAAAGAAATTAGATAATATTGAACAAACAATTTTTGTACGTAGGGACAATTTTTCTGTAAGCTGAGTTGGATTTTTCGTTCCCAATCTATTGAACTAACATTTGCATTTAGAGCATGCAATTATCGCATATATTTTTGAGTTGAAGGATTTTTTTTTTCAACGAAATTTGAAAGAAATTTATATCATTTTTAGTGTGGATCTGCCTAGTTTTATAGTAGGGGGACACGATTATAGACCCTTTTCCTGTTTTGTTTTCCCCACTTGTCCGTTTCTTCCTTTCTCATCTATAATTGATCGAGAGAGAGATCCAGAGAAGGTGCATGCATGTGGACTAAAAACAGCAGAAAAAGGTGTGGGAACCAACCCTGCACAGCTTCTGCTCTATCTTTATCTTTTTGATAAATCATTTTTCAGTACTGACATAATAATTATAATTGTAAGAAAAATGTTGATCGAAGAGGCACCTCATATTAGATCACTCTCTATTTCTTTTTCGCAGTGATTTTGTGTTAAAACCTAGAGAAAGACGAGAGATCGAGATGAAGATTTTGTAAACACTTCATGTAGTTACTCGAACATGATGAGCCAGATGAGGATTGGAGTTACAAGTTTTCTTATGATTTGGATCTTTTTTCTATTAAGAATGTTGGGGATTACATGACTACTCGGAGGTTAACCCCTATCTTAAACCACTTGCTTTCTAACCACGGGGATATTGATGCCGAATCCACATCAAGTCCTAAGTTGAGATCATTTTACTTTTGCATGTTATGTGACTGTATTTATCGTATGAGAAACACCAAAGTTGTGGGTATCACAATTGATATACTTTTCGGTTGGTGGAAATGCTTGAAAATCTTGCAATTTGCTGGATTTAAAATTGAGTTTGTCTTTGATCGTTTGAAGAGAGTTACACATGCTCATTTTGGTCTTTATGTTGAAAGGCAAGTAGACAATGCTGTCGATCAAATTGAGAAATGTACAAGAATACTCGAGCACATTTCAATCTCCATCATACGTGTGGTCCATTACCATATACCATTAAACACAAATCTCACATGCATCCCCTCATTCTTGCCAATTCTCCTGCTCAACATGAAGATGAGACGCACAATGAATTCTATTGCGATGCTTGCGAGGAAGAAAGGCCAGATCCACTATTACGCATTTATCGGTGCATACAATGTCACTTTGCTGTATTATATTAAATGCGTCATCTCTGAGGTAATTATAAGCTGATGCACGTGGAATTTTATATTAATTTCAAGATTTTTTATTTTATTTTATTATTTCAAGATTTAAAAGTTAAAAAAAAAAAAATAAATAATAATAACCTTCTAGGATCTTTACTCTTTGAAAATATGACTGGATTCCTTTTAATCTATGCAATATATATGCCCAATAATATGGAATACACATGCTTTGTAATTCACACACACACATATATATATATATATATAGAGAGAGGAGTCATATAATTCTTTCATGAGTAATGCTAGAAGTAGAAGTTCTTTTCATGTTTATCTTGTGTTCTTTCAAAACTGACATAATTTTTAAAATTATCATTTGATCAAAATTTAATAATAATTTATTATAGATTTAATAGTAATTTTAAAGTCACGTCAATTTGAGAGCAACACAAGAGAAACACAGTAGGACTTCTAGCATTACTCAGGAAAAAATTGTATGATTCATATATATCATGAGTACGTAGCACTTTAATTAATTTTATTTTTTAATGCAAATACTAGTAATTGTGTAATTTGACGTCATGTGGGCTTGGTTCAATACTTTTATATATCAAGATTTTCATTTTACAATTAGTTCATGCTCTTAATTCAAAGTCTATGGTTGATTTGTAGGTAATATCATCGCTAAATGGAGAATATGGAGATGTAGAGTTGACAAATCCTCTAAGACAGTTTGGTAAGGTTATTACCAAAGACGCGGCAAAAGAGATGGTGCAAACGGAAGATAAAAACCAACTCGAGCCAACTTTAACCTGTAAAGATGTTTTAAAAACTTTGAGAGAAGCCGATAGGGAAGTGGTTCTTTTAGAGGATAGAATAAAGGAAATAACTACTGCTAGATGGACAGAGCCAAAGGACCTTGAGGAAATGATAATGTTTTGTGACAAGGCTTGTACAGATTTCTTGGAGTTTGTCGGACATGATGGGCATCAGACTTATAAGGAAAATTGGGATCTTTTTCCTATTAAGAAAGAAGAGGTTGTGAATGTTGGGGACTACATGACTACTCGGAGGTTAGCCCCTATCTTAAACCACCTGCTTTCTAACCATGGGGATATTGGTGCCGAATTCACATTAAGTCCTAACTTGAGATCACTCTACTTTTGCATGTTATGCGAGTGCATAGATTGTATGAGAAACGCCAAGGTTGTGGATATCACAATTGGTATACTTCTCAATTGGTGGAGATGCTTGAAAATCGTGCAATTTGCAGGATTTAAAATTGAGTTTGCCTTTGATAGATTGAAGAGAGTAACACATGCTCATTTGGGTCTTTATGTTGAAAAGCAAGTTGACAATGCTGTTGATCAAATTGAGAAATGTACAAGAAAACTCGAGTACATAAAATCTGCAAAATCCAACTTCATCGAGGAATGCTTGAGAGAGGCTTCGGCACTGAAGAAAGAAAAAGCAGTTCCATGTAGGCTACTATAGATGTCAACAGTGTTAAAACATTTATTTTTATCAGAGCCTTCGTTCATCTGCTCAGGTGAAGAGCAATTTGTTTCCCTACTTTTTCTTTTCTGGATTTTACTCGGCAGTTTTAGAATTCCCCTCGAGTGAATTATCATGCCAGAGATAATTCCTCAAACTCTGGATTTGGTGATTTTAGTCTTGTTTCTTTGTTGCATTGTTGCTGAATTTCTGTTAGCTTTCTTCTTAAATAGTGCAGATTTTGCTGCTGCATTTCCTGAGAATTATGAGCCTCCACTGGGTGGTTTCTACTTTGTAGTCCATGATAATTCCCCAACAGTTCAAGTAAAAATAATATAATTAAAACTTGTTAATTTGCTATCAGCATTTTGAGTATCTGTTTGCCTGCAAAGTTAAATTTCATTTCCTTCTACAATGAAGATGAGATCAATTTTTTTTTTTTTATTACAATGTTCATGACCGAGTTAATGATTTTGCTGTTGTTGAGACAAAAAAAACATGACGAGAGTTTGGATAAACAATGAAA
>NC_081541.1:4376541-4387765 GCF_901000735.1 Corylus avellana
TTTTTTATTATATATATATTTTACTTTTTTTAATTAAAAGAAAAATTATGCTTAAAACGACGTCGTTTTGGGCTGGATATGTGTTGTGATTTTAGGACACAAAACGACATAGTTTTGAGGAAGGGTAAAATGGGTATAAAACATCCAAAACGACGTAGTTTAATGTTAAAGGGGTCCAAAGTGAGAGAAAACCAAAGTTCAGGGGGTCTAAGTGAGAGCTTTGGAAATTCAGGGGGGGGTTTTCTGAAGTTTCCCCTTTTATTTATTTATTTTTTATTTTTGCTTTGTGCTTATTTGTGTAGGCCCTTCTTTCTTTTAGGCCCCCCTATTATATTATTATTTGAGGCCCAATTCTTGACAGAATATCTCACCTCCCTGACTTAGATATTGGATTTGGAGGTGTTGAATATATATGAGAGCTACAGCTCGATCTGATTTCAGGCATTCCTTGCTGTGAATTTGGTTGCTTAAATTTCTGGATCATCAGAGGGTGTCAATTTAAAAAATAATAATAGTTAGAAAAGCTAATAAGTATGAGAAATAATAATTTATGAGATAAATGCAAATGATATGTAAGGGGAGAGTAAACATATAGGGAGAAGTACATATACCCATCTCAAACTACCATCTAATTGACAATGTCCTCTCAAACTTTTAATTGTGATAATGTCCTCTCCAAATTACCAAAACATTGTCAATGTTCCTCTAATGACGAAACTACCATTAGTAAAATAAAAACAAAAATACTAAAACTTCTATAAAAAACCTAAGACTACCAGCAAAAAAAAAAAAAAATCAAGGGTTGGCCAAATTTAAATTTAACATGTTCAATACACTTTAAAAAAATGGGTAACTTCACTGAAAACCCTTGAGCTTCCACCCGATTTGACAAACTCCCCATAAATTTCAAAATCTCTCAATTTAGTGTCCTGAACTTTCAATTGCAATCAATTTGGACCCTTCCGTCAATTTTAACCGTTAGAAATACCAAAAAAGACCAAAATATCCTTGATTTTCATTTTTTAAAAAAAATAAAAAAAGGTTTTGGAATTAAGGGTAAAGTTGGAATTTTATACAAAAGTCAGGGGTATAAACGTTATGTAACGTTTAAAATCTGATGGAAGGTCCACATTGAGAGCAATTGAAAGTTCAGATAACCAAATTGAGAGATTTTGAAGTTTAGGGGGGTTCAGGGGTCTTCACTGAAGTTACTCCTAAAAAAAAAGTTCATGTTGAATAATGTACTGATGTATAACATTTAATATATCTTTTCGTTAAGAGAAGTATGATAGATTTTTTCACATGAAAAGTAAGATGAGGAGGAATGATAGAGTTTTGAGGAGGAATGCATCAAGTGGCTATTTTGTAATGCTGCCATCTCTCTATTTTTAGTTAAACTGTTCGTTTTAGTTAAATTGTGCGTTTCATTTAACTTGACTGCACTGTGAGACATGGGAGACAAATTTTATTTTTAATTTTTTTGCTTAAAATAACGTGAAGACCTGCACATGCATGGAATTAATTTTTTTTTAAAAAAAGTTTGCTTAAAAAGACAGAATATATAAAGGTTGAGGAATATTTGCCCACGTGATGCGTGAACCATTATTTTTAAATGCTCTCCAACAAACCATAATTAAAAAAAAAGAAAAAAAGATGTGCCCCGTGATGTGTGAACCATTAGCTAGTAAAAAAAGAAAAGAAAGACTCTGGAAGATGTGCTCATGCTGCTTTAATTCGGTTTATGCCAAAAACAATTGATTTTTAAATTTTTGCTTACAAATACGTGAAAGGTGTAAGAATTTGGGAGAATATTTAACATATAAACATTAAACAAAAATATTAATATCTGGGCATTGTTGTTTAAGTACTTTAATTAAGTAATCTAGAAATCCAAACTTGAACATTTGTTGAATTTACAATTTTAAACTCTTAATTTGTAATTATAGAACCAATCTTATAACCCTCATAATATGTTGGAAAGTGGTAGATAAGAGTTTTTAGCTTATATGTTTCTCACGTTCATAGTTGTGACGGATGGAAAATCACATGCTTATTTTTATATAGGCCAAGATCCCTATTCATTTATCTTGCGTTGCTTCCTTCCATCAAGGGAGACAACATTTGGTGAAAAATAAAACACATTTTCACCTTTAGTAGTTAAATGTACATTAATTACCCAAGAGTTTTAGTTTAATAAAAACTCCATTAATATTATATGCTATATACATATATATATGTGACATGTGTGACACACCTTATAAGATTTATTCTAACACTCTCTCACTTGGCACACATGACACATCTTTAAAATCATTTGGGTAACTAATATTGAATATGGCCATAATTAAAAACTACTCAAGCTTTAGTTTTATTTAGAGAGATACAATATACGAATCATGGCAATTATGTTATTATATTAACATTTCCTTCCACGAATTACAATGTATTAGTCTTTCTTAATAAAATCTTTATATGGTATAATTCTTTATGAATCTTTATAGTGGATTATTGATGTTTAGTTAATGGATTATCAAGTAAAACGACCCAAAAAAAATCAAAAATAAATATGGGGTGGAAAAAAACAATTTTGGAAAAACTATGGCACGTCACTACATTGGTGACGTGTCAAGATATACACGTCACCAAAATGGGTGACGTGCCAATCGTCCAACGTCATCTAAGTCGATGATGTGCCAAGCTTGACACATTACCCATTTTGGTGACGTGCCAAATGTGATACGTCATCGACTTTGATGACGTATCAATCTTGACACGTCATCAAAGTCGATGATGTGTCACATTTGAAATGTCACCCATTTGGTGACCTGCCAAAATGACAAACGTCACCCTTGTAGATGATGACGTGTGTAATTTCAAACGTCACTAATTGGTGACATGTGCCAAATTGACAGGTCACTAAATCCAATTCTGGACCGGAGAGTTAATGTCCCGTGACCCATGTCACAAATAACACGTACGTCACCAAACCGAAGTCACTAAATACTGATTTTTTTAAAGTGATTTCAGATTTTATGTTTATGTATAAGCAACCTCCTGAAGAAGAGCAGGATGTCAATATTGGAGATTAGATGGTTACTCGAAAGCTGGTACCTATCCTATTAATCCTAAAGGGGTAGCTTTCCAAACATGGGGATGTTGGTGCCGAGTCCAAGTTAAGTCCAAGAGTGAAACTTTACTTCTTCCACTTGTCTAAAGTTTGGTCACCGTCCATCTCTTTTAAAACAGTTTGCTGTTATATATTATAATAAAAGCAGGTAAGCCAGATCGATTCTTGAAAGTATCCCTGGCCGGCTACCTATGATTGGTTGGTTGAGTAGATTTATGGATCATCGTAGGGTGTCTATTAAAAAGAAAAGAATAGTTGAAAGGAGGATAAGTATTGGAAATAATAATTTAGGAGATAAATGCAAATGAGATGTAACAAACAGGGGAGTAAACATATATTTTCCCCCCTAATCATTTTCCGCAGGGGCCAATGGTCTCGTCCTTGTGGAGTCATCATCACTTGTCCGTTTCTCCCTCTCTCATCTATAATCGAGAGAGCTTGAAATGGAGTTTGTTGAAAATATATATAAATTATTTTAATTCTCTAATTCTTCACTCTGTGATTATATATAATAATTGTAAGAAAAATGTTGAAGAGGCACTTCTTAATATAATTAGATCACTCTACTCTCTATTATTTATTTTTCGTGATTTGGGTGAAAACCTAAAGAAAGACAGAGATGGAGATTGAGCATTTCAGTCACGAGCATATGTTATCGCTGAGTGAAAAGAAGAGAGAAGAGGAGGTTGAATGCGTCGCATGCCAAGAAGACTGCGATGAAGGTCTGATCTACAGTTGCAGGACATATTTCTGTAGGTTCAACCTGCACGAATCATGTGCAAAGCTACCGCAGGAGTTGCACAACCCCCTCCTTCACCCACACCCTCTTTCCCTAGTGCGACCAAAACACGGCCGGTTTAGCTGTGATGCTTGTGGGTACTTTCGCTCGGGCTTCAGCTTCCGCTGCGACAAGTGCGACGTCGACCTTGATGTTAAGTGCGCTTTTATATGGCCAGCGGTAGAAGGGGAGGAGGCAGTTGTTGTTGGTACACATTTTAGCCACCGCCAGCATCCATTGGTAGCCTTGAAGAACATAACTGCCGGTCGCTTTACCTGCGAGTTATGTAAAACAAACCGCTCGGACCCGATGATCTATGGTTGCCTCCCATGTGGCTTCTTTCTCCATCCATCGTGTTTTAAGTTGCCGAAAGAGGTTTTCCATCCATTTCATCCATACCACCCTCTCACCCTAAAACGCATCAAGAAGCATGATCGTGATTATAGATACCACCATGTCACCGTACAACGCATCAAGGATGATGATGATGAAGATGATGAAGATGATGATGATGTTGATGTTACTAGTGTTAAATGCAATGCCTGTCGCGAGGATATGGCCATGGCCAACCACTTCGCCTACTTTTCTGAGTACTGTAACAATACGACTTTCTTTTGCTTGGGCGCAGAATGCGCTAGTGTGATAATGCCTGCCATAACATACGAAGGCCACGATCACCTTCTACAATTCAGGGACAATATAGTTGATGAACTGATCAAGTGCAGCGCTTGCAATTCCACTATTAGTGAATCATACGCTTTCAGATGTCTAGATCTGGCATGTGATTTCAATCTCCATCTTACGTGTGGTCCATTACCATCTACCATTCAACACCAATCCCACATTGATCCCCTTATCCTTACAATTTGTCCCATTGAAGATGAAAAGGATTGCGAGCCTGACGAATTCTATTGTGATGCTTGTGAGGAACAAAGAGTAGACCGATTATTGCCCATTTATTATTGCAAGGAGTGTCATTTTGTCGCCGAAATTTCTTGCGTCATCTCAGAGGTGCTTAAGCAAACTCATATATCAAATCTTAGATTTCAAAGTTAAAATAATAACTTAAAGGGAAATAATTAAATACAGGTTTGTGCCATTTAAGTTCATCTCATCCAAGTTTGGTTTAATAATTTGGTACCACTATGATTTCCTCTTACAAACATTTTACAATCGGTTCATGTTCGCGCGTGACTCAAATCTTTGGTTGGTTCTCAGGTATTATCATCGCTAAAGGGAGAACGTGGAGATGTGGAGCTGAGGAATCCTTTTGGACAGTTTGGAAATCTGATTCGCGAGAAACAAGAACAACTCGTGATCAACCCGGCTTTAACCTTGTCTGATATTTTTAATTCTTTGAGTGAAGCGGAGAAAAAGGAATTGAGTAATGCTTTTCTTAGTGCTAGGTCTCTTCCACAGGCTACGAGTTGGAAATGGGAAACAATTACTTCAATAGATTGGGAATACAGAGAAGTTCCTTTCAAGGGTGACGAGGCATACACACAATTCATGAAATTTGCTGATATTGGCTTAGAGATTCCAATAGAATTTCGAGATACAAAGGAAGATGTTCAGATTTCGAATTTCAAGTTTTGCTATACGCTGCTTCCAAAAGAAGAGGTTGTCGATATTGAGGATTACAAGATTACTCGAAAGTTGGCCCCTATCTTGAAGGGCTTGCTTTCCAAATACGGGGATGTTAGTGCTCAGTCCAACTTAAGTCCAAAGGTGAAACTTTATTTCTTCCTCATGTTATGTGACTGCATTTATAGCATGATACATACCAAAGTTGTGGATATCACCAAAAAAGATCTTCTCAACTGGTGGGCAAGCTTGGAAACCTCAAAGTTAGCGGGATTTAGAATTCAATTTGCCTTTGATCATTTGAAGAGAGTTGCACTTGCTCATTTTGGTCTTTATGGTAAAAATCAAGGAAGCAAGGCTCTTGCTCAACTTGATAGAGATATCGAGGCACTAAAAGAGAAACGCAAGTTCATAACATCTATAAAATCCAGCTTAATCGAGGAATGCTTGAGAGAGGTTTCGATATTGCAGGGAGGGAAAGCAGGTCTTGGATTACTATAAGTGTTTTTGGTTAATTATATCCTCTCTCTTCATTCTTAGAACAGGCCGGTGATAAATCATGCTTTTATTGTCCTCTTATTCAAATATAGTTTTCATTAGTTTGTTTTATCACGTCCATGTGTCGTTTCAGGCACAACTCTTCTCAAAGTTCATTTATCTTAACTTTTAGAATTTACACGTAGCAGTTTACAGTATACGATATTCTCATACCAACTTTCATGAGGTTCATATAAGTTATTATATATTCATCTTGCAATTGATTGCTTGTTTCTACTCAATACATCTACATAATTATTATGTACATATGTTGACATGTCCAACCCCTCGTTAGGAACTGTTTTAGGGCTCGAGAGACCTATTCTTAAAATGGGCAGGATCCTCTCCATTTCGTTAGCCATTTTATTTTATTTTTTTGAATTTAATGTCATTTAAAAATTTTAAATGATATGTGACTTTATGTACACTATTAGATACCACAAAATAAAATATTGACTATAAAATTGTTTATCTCCATTTTGGATCCTATCCATTCTTTTTCACAAAGGCATATTTTACAATAGATGCATTTTTAAATGAGTTTCACAAATTTATGTGAAAATTGCATGCTCTAAAGACATCAGTTTCATAGATTACATTAATTTTTTTTTCCTTTAACTTAATTTAGAAGAACGCTTTGTTTGTCACTTATTTACTTGAAACATATGCTTCATATTAGCTTAAAAATATATGAATAATGCTACATCTACAACTCTTTTACAATTCTTACAACTACACCCATTGGTTGATATAGCAAAAACAAATTTGTTCGGCTTAGGGCTGGTTACCTCGTAAAAAGACCTGAACTTTGGAGTATTAATTCTGCTGTACCCTGCAATTACTGGGGAGTTATTCACTATCATGCACGCGAATATGTTTGGGAGAAAAATTGAATTTATTGTTTGTTAAAAAGTAGTGACGGTTAAAATAATGTAGAATACGAGAGCCAATGTTTTAGAAATTAAGTTAGAGACCTCCAAAATTTAAAATCATTATAAATGTCTAACACTGGTTGTAAATTATGAACTCTTTACTCTTTCATCATTTATATAGTTTCAAAATTACTTGTACCTATTTTATGTCTTTTGATGTTTGTTATATACATCTTTCAAAATTAATTAATGTTCTGCTGAAATGAGGGATAAGATAATAATGGTATGGCAATGACATCAGAAAAAGACATAAATGCAATACAAGAAACAGGGGAGTCCAATTTTTGAACTCATTCTATAAATTTCTGCATATTTTGTTTTAAAAGCTTGTTCCTAGAACTGGTCTTGAATTGCTGAACAGTGTAGCATTGCAAAGAAATTAGATAATATTGAACAAACAATTTTAGTACGTAGGGACAATTTTTCTCTAAGTTGAGTTGGATTCTTCCTTCCCAATCTATTGAACTAACATTTGCATTTAGAACATGCAATTATCACATATATTTTTGAGTTGAAGGATTTTTTTCTTTTTTTTTTTCCAACTAAATTTGAAAGAAATTTTTATCATTTTTAGTGTGGATCTGCCTAGTTTTATAGTAGGGGGACACGATTATCGAACCTTTTCCTGTTTTGTTTTCCCCACTCGTCCGTTTCTTCCTTTCTCATCTATAATTGAGAGAGAGATCCAGAGAAGGTGCACGCATGTGGACTAAAAACAGCAGAAAAAGGTGTGGGAACCAACCCTGCACAGCTTCTGCTCTATCTTTATCTTTTTGATAAATCATTTTTCAGTACTGACATAATAATTATAATTGTAAGAAAAATGTTGAAGAGGCACCTCATATTAGATCACTCTCTATTTCTTTTTCGCAGTGATTTTGTGTTAAAACCTAGAGAAAGACGAGAGATCGAGATGACGATTTTGTAAACACTTCATGTAGTTACTCGAACATGATGAGCCAGATGAGGAGGAGTTACAAGTTTTCTTAATGATTTGGATCTTTTTTCTATTAAGAATGTTGGGGATTACATGACTACTCGGAGGTTAACCCCTATCTTAAACTACTTGCTTTCTAACCACGGGGATATTGATGCCGAATCCACATCAAGTCCTAAGTTGAGATCATTTTACTTTTGCATGTTATGTGAGTGTATTTATCGTATGAGAAACAGTGAAACACCAAAGTTGTGGGTATCACAATTGATATACTTTTCGGTTGGTGGAAATGCTTGAAAATCTTGCAATTTGCTGGATTTAAAATTGAGTTTGTCTTTGATCGTTTGAAGAGAGTTACACATGCTCATTTTGGTCTTTATGTTGAAAGGCAAGTAGACAATGCTGTCGATCAAATTGAGAAATGTACAAGAATACTCGAGCACATTTCAATCTCCATCATACGTGTGGTCCATTACCATATACCATTAAACACAAATCCCACATACATCCCCTCATTCTTACCAATTCTCCTGCTCAACATGAAGATGAGACACACAATGAATTCTATTGCGATGCTTGCGAGGAAGAAAGGCCGGATCCACTATTACGCATTTATCGGTGCATACAATGTCACTTTGCTGTATGATATTAAATGCGTCATCTCTAAGGTAATTATAAGCTGATGCACGTGGAATTTTATATTAATTTCAAGATTTTTTTTTTTATTTTTTTAATATTTCAAGATTTATAAGTTTTTTTTTTAAAAAAATAACCTTCTAGGATCTTTACTCTTTGAAAATATGACTGGAGTCCTTTTAATCTATGCAATATATATGCCCAATAATATATATGGAATACACATGCTTTGTAATTCATATATATATATATATATATATATATATATATATATATATAAGTCATATAATTCTTTCATGAGTAATGCTAGAACTAGAAGTTCTTTTCATGTTTATCTTGTGTTCCTTTAAAACTGACATAGTTTTTAAAATTATCATTTGATCAAAATTTAATAGTAATTTATTATAAATTCAATAGTAATTTTAAAGCCACGTCAATTTGAGAGTGACATAAGAGAAACACGAAAGGACTTCTAGCATTACTCAGGAAAAAATTGTATGATTCATATATATCATGAGTAGCACTTTAATTTTATTTTTTAATTACTAGTAATTGTGTAATTTGACGTCATGTGGGCTTGGTTCAATACTTTTATATATCAAGATTTTCATTTTACAATTAGTTCATGCTCTTAACTAAGTCTATGGTTGATTTGTGGGTAATATCATCGCTAATTAAATGGAGAATATGGAGATGTAGAGTTGATAAATCCTCTAGGACAGTTTGGTAAGGTGATCATTACCAAAGACGCAGCAAAAGAGATGGTGCAAACGAAAGATAAAAAAAAAACTCGAGCCAACTTTAACCTGGGAAGATGTTTTAAAAACATTGAGAGAAGACGAGAATGAAAATGAAGTGGTTCTTTTAGAGGATAGAATAAAGGAAATAACTACTGCTAGATGGACAGAGCCAAATGACCTTGAGGAAATTATAATGTTTTGGGACAAGGCTTGTACAGATTTCATGGAGTTTGGCGGACATGATGGGCATCAAACTTATAAGGAAAATTGGGATCTTTTTCCTATTAAGAAAGAAGAGGTTGTCAATGTTGGGGATTACATGACTACTCGGAGGTTAGCCCCTATCTTAAACCACCTGCTTTCTAACCATGCGGATATTGGTGCCGAATCCACATTAAGTCCTAAGTTGAGATCGCTCTACTTTTGCATGTTATGTGAGTGCATAGATCGTATGAGAAACACCAAGGTTGTGGACATCACAATTGGTATACTTCTCAATTGGTGGAGATGCTTGAAAATCGTGCAATTTGCAGGATTTAAAATTGAGTTTGCCTTTGATAGATTGAAGAGAGTAACACATGCTCATTTGGGTCTTTATGTTGAAAAGCAAGTTGACAATGCTGTTGATCAAATTGAGAAATGTACAAGAAAACTCGAGGACATAAAATCTGCAAAATCCAACTTCATTGAGGATTGCTTGAGAGAGGCTTCGGCACTGAAGAAAGAAAAAGCAGTTCCATGTGGGCTACTATAGATGTCAACAGTGTTAAAACATTTATTTTTATCAGAGCCTTCGTTCATCTGCTCAGGTGAAGAGCAATTTGTTTCCCTACTTTTTCTTTTCTGGATTTTACTCGGCAGTTTTAGAATTCCCCTCGAGTGAATTATCATGCCAGATATAATTCCTCGAACTCTGGATTTGGTGATTTTAGTCTTGTTTCTTTGTTGCATTGTTGCTGAATTTCTGTTAGCTTTCTTCTTAAATAGTGCAGATTTTGCTGCTGCATTTCCTGAGAATTATGAGCCTCCACTGGGTCGTTTCTACTTTGTAGTCCATGATAATTCCCCAATAGTTCAAGTAAAAATAATATAATTAAAACTTGTTAATTTGCTATCAGCATTTTGAGTATCTGTTTGCCTGCAAAGTTAAATTTCATTTCCTTTTACAATGAAGATGAGATCAATTTTTTTTTTTTATTACCATGTTCAAGTCCGAGTTAATGATTTTGCTGTTGTTGAGACAAAAAAACATGACGAGAGTTTGGATAAACAATGAAAATGTAAAAACAATCATTTACACACACAAGAGAAGGAGATGGAAGAAATTCCAACTTTTATTAGTAATAACAGGGTAATCATTTACTTTACATGATTTGCAATTAATAGCCTTGCAAAGAGGATACAAGCTCCAAATAATTGGTCTTCTGTATAGTATTGAGAAGGTGTCAGCTACCTTACATGCTGTGTAATTAGACTTTGATAAGAGAGCAGCTAAGGAATACCACTAGGACTAGGAGGCCATGCCTGAAAACTGAATTCGAATTGAGACAACTGATTTGTTGCTCAATTTACAAGGACTATGATGATAATAATCACAACGATTCCAAATATCAACAGCAGAAAACACGCCTGCAAACAGGTAATGAGAAATTAATATTCAGACGTGTTTGTAAACAGAAGTTGACTCCATAGTGTCTGAACAACAATTTTTTGGATAATTCAGGAGCAAATTTATTTAAGCAACTTCACTGATCTTGTCAACTAGTGATATTACAATTACTGGAAATATTAAAAGTAAATGTCTAAGAAGAACAACAATTAGCTAAAATTTAATGTGATAATGATACCAAATATATATTCATTGTTAAACGACATGTCCTAGCTAGGCCAGATCTCAAGGCCACCATCTTGGCCCAAAGACAACATGAATGGAAACAAGTAGATCTGTACAGG
>NC_081541.1:4387865-4395664 GCF_901000735.1 Corylus avellana
CACCCTACAAAAAAAATGATGGATGCCTGTGCTGGATCGAGACTGGTAGAAAAATTGACTGTATGTTATATTGTGAAAGCAAAATTCATTGAAATGCAAGAAGAGACTATTTTGCCTGA
Organism: Corylus avellana; assembly: GCF_901000735.1. NCBI lineage: Eukaryota > Viridiplantae > Streptophyta > Magnoliopsida > Fagales > Betulaceae > Corylus > Corylus avellana. The sequence continues at coordinate 4,387,985 of NC_081541.1, forward strand.
CTTCACTGAAATGCAAGGAATCATACCAGAAAACAGTGCAGAATTCCCTGACATGAACCTTGTGGGGTCTGAGACTCATGAGAACCGAAGTAGTGTGGATCCGATGTCTGCTGTTTTGGATGAGACGAGGCCCATAGAAAGTGATGCTATCTCTCCAGAAAGTAATGTGGAAGCCTGGCTTGATGACATCCCTGTACTTCCAGGCATTAATGATATTTTTTGGGAACAATTCCTTACAGCAAGCAGCCCGCTGACGGGGGACACAGATGAAATTCATTCGAGTTCATTAGATGGAGTGACTGAGCACGGACAAAGGGAAGGGGGGACTAGCTAGTAGCATAGGCCATGCCCCCTCAATTCCTAAAAACAAAAAACTTTTAAGGTATAAAAAAATAAAAAAATTATAAGGTATTAGTTCCTACTCAGGCCGGCCCAACTGCTAGGCGAGTTAGGCCGGCGCCTAGAGCTACGATTTTATAAGCCTCCTCCAAAAAAAAAAAAAAAGTACAAAAATTTAAGACCCTCAACATGCTTAAAAAAAATATTATTACTTGTTTATAATATCAAGGCCCTCAACATGCTTTCTTGATGCCTTCAACGTGCTTTAAAAAAATAATTTTATTTTTTTTATAATATGAAGGTCCTAGCATGCTTTCTGCAGAATGGCCACAAGGCCCTCAACATGTTTAATTAAAAAATATATATATGCTATTTGTTTATAATAACGAGGCCATCAACATGCACTCTTAAGGCCATCAACATGCTTTAAAAATAATTTTATTTTTTTTATTATAATATTGAGGCTCTCAGCATGCTTTCGTTGCACAATCACAACTCACAATATGCTTCCTTGGCTGTACAGTAAAAAATAGAACAATAAAACCACAACTCAGTTTTATTGTTCTATATATATATATACCGTGTTTGTTTAATTTTTTAATATTTTTAATCAAATATTTCTACCAAAGGTAGAAAAGCTGATTAAATTTCAAAGAGGAGTTCTAAATAAATTTGTAATTAGCAATAAACAAAATATAGAGGATAATTTAGGTGAAAAACTTGTAAATGAACAAGAAATTCATCAAAAAGAATTATAAGATAATGAAAATACTATTGATATATCTAAGTCTGTTGGTACAAATATTTGAATAGTATCTAACTCTATCCCTTTCCTCATTTGAATAGGGAAAAAAAAAAAACTCTATTGTTACAAATATTTGTGACCCAGGCCAATAGAAAAATATTGATGCAAAATTAGGGCATTTATTAGTAGAAAAGGGGTCCAATAAGATAGTAATATAGATTTTCCTAAAGATGAGAACTCTAAACATTTTTTTAGTACATATTATATACGGAAATCATCAAATGGGGAGAAGCATAATAGAAAATGACTAGTTTATTCAAAAGATTTAGATAGAGTATTTTGGGAAAAATAATGATTTTTAAATAAAAATATAATAACAATAATATTAAAATAAATATTAAAATATTTTAAAAAATAAAGCTCTATTTAAAAGTTTCGCCTAAGGCCCTAAAAACCATTGGGCCGGCCCTGTTCCTACTAGTAAAATATTTTGCCCCCGACTCCTTATAGTAATTTTTGGCTCCATTCTTGGATCATGAACCGATAGGAAATTAAGAAGAATGATTGGGACAAGATTCATATAGAGTGATGCTATATGGAGTGATCCCCGTCCACTTTTTGTATAGGAAATTCAGAAAATAATGTCCAACAACTACTAAATCCTACCATATCAACATAATAAGATATTGTTGTGATATATATATAGCATTACTCTAAATTTAATAACTTTTTAGAATATCCTAATAAAACCAAAACACAGCATGAAAATGTTGGAAAATAATACTAGTCTTTGAGTAGAAAAAGGTCTACAATCGGAATATAACTATTTTACAACTTGTTGGCCTGTGTCAACATGTAATTGGAGGATATTAAAAAAAAAAAAAAAAAAAAAAATTAGTGAGCAATATAGTTCTAATCATATGCTGACATGTGCCAGTAAATTATAAAATAATTGTCCCCAAGGGGTAGCTCAAGCAACTGGGGACCACGCCTTATGAAGCGGATGTCACTAGTTCGAAGGATCTGGATCCACTGAAATTCTTAGGAGAATTACAGTTTCTGAAATTTCAGATTTATGCCGTTCATTTTTCATCTAAGGGTCATTGTTCTACTACGTGTCCCACTACTAATAAAACAATAAATATTTATTATTTTATTTTTTTAGTAATAGTGAGACTTGTGACACAACAATGACCATTGTATGAAAAATGGATGGCCTAAATCTGAAATTTCATAAACTGAAATTTTCTGAAAATTTCAGTAGATCCTGATCCCTAGTTCGAATTCCTCATTCCCTCTTGTGTGGGCATGTCAAAAAAATAATAATAATAGTTATAACAAAGTTATAAGAATATCATTAATTATACTATAGTTTTCCAATGAGGTACAATTATTTATAAAAATAATTTTCAACAACCCGTGTTGAAAATCCAGTTTTGTTTCCCTAGTTTTCAACAAACCGTGTCGAGTAAAGTCAAGTTGAGAGAAGCTTTTTGACTCCCAAAGTCATCATATAAAACGGATAAAAAAAAAAAAAGTCATCAAATAAAAAACCATTTTCACACATGCATCACCTGCACGCATGTTTACATTGTGAGCACAGATGTAAACATGCAGGTGTTATAGTCTTGAAACCTTAGAATTGTGGCTTTGTTCTTATTTATGGGGTACCATGACCAATGACCATCCATGTGAAATCATCGTAACTTGCCCGTTTCTCCCTCTCTCCAGAAAAGAAAAAAGAGTAAATTAAGTAGCCAAAGGGTGACCGTGGTGGGCCGCGCACAGCTTTTGCGCTATCTTTTTTCTTTTTGATTTATCTAATTCTTCAGTCTGACATTATATATAATTGTAAGAAAAATGTTGAAGATCACTCTCTATTTCTAAGATCGTGAGAAAAAAAATAAAAATCTCTGATTGATTTGGGGTCAAAACATACCTGGAGAGAAAGGCAGAGAGATGGAGATTATTAAGCATTTCAGTCACCATCATGTGTTATCGCTGAGTGAAAGGAAGGGAGAAGATAAGGTTTTATGCAAAGCATGCTGTGAACACTGCGATGAAGGTGTGATGATCTACAGTTGCAGGGAATCTGATTGCGACTTCAACCTGCACGAATCATGTGCAAAGCTACCGCAGGAGTTGCACAACCCACTTCTTCACCCTCACCCACACCCTCTTTCCCTAGTATACCTAAAGCACCCACACCCTCTTTCCCTAGTACACCTAAAGAACGGCATGTTTCGGTGTAAAGCTTGTCGCAAAATTTGCTTGGGCTTCACCTTCAGCTGCGAAAAGGACTGCAACGTCGTCTTTGATGTTAAGTGCGCTTTTATAAGGCCAGCGATAGAAGAAACGGGCGAGCCAGTTCCTGTACATTTTACCCACCATGAGCATCCATTGGTACCCTTGGAGAACATGCCTGGCGATCGCATTAGCTGCCGCGTGTGTGGAACATACTGCTCCGACCCGACCTATGGTTGCTTCCCATGTCGCTACTTTCTCCATCGATCGTGTTTTAAGTTGCCGCAAGAGATTTTCCATCCCTTTCATCCATACCACCCTCTCACCCTAAAATCCCGAAATCCCCTGGAGGATGTTGTTGTTCGATGCAATGCCTGTCGCAATGATATCCGGTACCTGCACCAAGTCGCCTATGTTTGTGAGTATACGAATTGCAGATTTCGGCTGCACAGAGAATGCACTAGGGTCATAATGCCTGCCATAACATACGAAGGCCACGATCACCTTCTTCAATTCAACCACAATATTATTAGAAAGAATTATAGAGGTGATGAAGAACTACTGATCAAGTACTGCAGCGCTTGCAAATCCACTTGTGAATCATATGGTTTCAGTTGTCTGTATTGTGATTTCAATCTCCATCATACGTGTGGTCCATTACCATCTACCATTAAACACAAATCCCACATACATCCCCTCATTCTTACCAATTCTCCTGCTCAACATGAAGATGAGACACACGATGAATTCTATTGCGATGCTTGTGAGGAAGAAAGGCCGGATCCACTATTACCCATTTATCAGTGCATACAATGTCACTTTGCTGCTGATATTAAATGCCTCATCTTTGAGGTAAGCTGATGCACGTGGAATCTTTTATTTCAACTTTTCTTTTCTTTTTAATATTTCAAGTTTTAAAAGTAAAAAAAATTAAAAAATTAAAAATAATAATAATAATAAACAAAAAATAAAATTAAAATAACTTTCTAGGATATTTACTCTCTGAAAATATGACTGGAGTCCTTTTAATCTATGCAATATATATGCCCAATAATATGGAATACACATGTTTTGTATTTATAGGCTATATTGGGAACACTCAATTAAAATTTTGCTTTCAAAAAACTAATCTTAACCATTTTCAACACTACGAAGTGTAGGTGTAGATTGTGAAAATTAAAGTGCTACTGATCATATATATAGAGATGAGTCATATAATTCTTTCATAAGTAATTTTAGAAGTTCTTCTCATGTTCGTGTGTCCCTCCAAAATTGATATAACTTTTAAAATCATCATTGGATCAAAATTTAATAGTAATTTATTATAAATCTAATAGTAATTTTAAAGACACGTCAGTTTTGAAGTGACACAAGAGAGACATTGAAGGACTTTTAGCATTACTCATGAAAAAATTGTATGATTCATATATATGAGTAGCACTTTAATTTTCTTTTTTAATACAAATACTAGCACTTTAATTCATATATCAAGTACAATTAGTTCATGCTTTTAACTCATAGTCTATGGTTTGATTTGTAGGTAATATCATTGCTAAATGGAGAATATGGAGATGTAGAGTTGATAAATCCTCTAGGACAGTTTGGTAAGGTTATTACCAAAGAAGCAGCAAAAGAGATGGCGCAAACGAAAGATAAAAAACAACTCGAGCTAACTTTAACCTGGGAAGATGTTTTAAAAACATTGAGAGAAGACGAGAATGAAAATGAAGTGGTTCTTTTAGAGGATAGAATAAAGGAAATAACTACTGCTAGATGGATAGAGCCATATGACCATCAGGAAATTATAATGTTTTGTGACAAGGCTTGTACAGATTTCATGGAGTTTGTCGAACATGATGAGGATTGGAGTTACAAGTTTCCTTATGATTGGGATCTTTTTTCTATTAAGAAAGAAGAGGTTGTGAATGTTGGGGATTACAAGACTACTCGGAGGTTAGCCCCTATCTTAAACCACCTGCTTTCTAATTATGGGGATATTGGTGCCGAATCCACATTAAGTCCTAAGCTGAGATCGCTCTACCTTTGCATGTTATGTGAGTGCATAGATCGTATGAGAAACACCAAGGTTGTGGACATCACAATTGATATACTTCTCGGTTGGTGGAGATGCTTGAAAATCTTGCAATTTGCAGGATTTAAAATTGAGTTTGCCTTTGATAGATTGAAGAGAGTAACACATGCTCATTTTGGTCTTTATGTTGAAAGCCAAGTAGACAATGCTGTTGATCAAATTGAGAAATTCACAAGAAAACTCGAGTACATAAAATCTGCAAAATCCAACTTAATCGAGGAATGCTTGAGAGAGGCTTTGATACTGAAAAAAGAAAAAGCAGTTCCATCAAGACTACTATAGATATCAACTGTGTTAAACGTTTATTTCCATGAATGTATGTTTATTTCTTTTGTATTAGTTTGTCTTATTTAATGTGTTAGGAAGTTAGTTGTGGGTACTCATTGTGCTACTTATATGTTTACAACATGAATTGCAATAAAATTCATCATAGATGATATGTATGAAGTTATGACATACAATTAATATAGCAAACTGTTTGTATTCAAGTATTTTTATCATATGCTATGGTACTACAATTTTAATATAAACTCTTTACAAACTTGATATGTTAGCGTCTCCAAGAGGTAGCTTAACGTATTGATAAGTTGGCTCTTATATTTAATTTAATTTAATTTTTTTTTATTATAAATTTAAATTTCAAGTACTCTTAAACAATAAGGCACTTGGCTTTGAAGATAGATGATGTGCATCATTTTATAATAAAATGATGCTATTAGGGAAAAAAATAAAAAATAAAATAAAATAATCATCAACTTTTAATATTAATATGAGCAAATATTTGAATAACTACCAATTCGAGCCTTATACGAGATACTTACGAGTCTAACTGAGTCGAGCTGAGTTTACTTTTATCTTTTTTTTTGACATGTCCACACAAGAGGGGGGAGGGGGATTCGAACTAGTGGCATCCGCTTCATTAAGCGTAGTTCTAGTCGATTGAGCTACACCTTAGAGATGAGCTGAGTTTACTTTGTTTAATATTCAAGTCATTATCTGTGTTCGATCATAAAACACCTCATTTAATAATCGAATCAGACACAAGCTCACGAGGACTTCACTCACTTAACACTCCTATCCACAGCAATCGGTGAGTGCTCTTGAGTGGGAGGTGTGTCATGTGTGAGTCAAGGAGGTAGAGACAAAGGAAAATAAAAAAAATTTGAAAGTGGGTCGGGAGCTGTACCGGTACGTGTGGGAGAGGATGAAGGAGAAAAGAAAGAAAAGAATAAAGAAAAGAAGAAAGGAGTGGGGGACAAGACAGCAGCGTAAATGGAGGAATAAAAGAAGAAGGGTGGACCGTCGCGTGGAAAAATGGGGAAAGAGAAGAAAAGAAAGAAAAAAAAAATAGGAAAGTGGGTGGTTGAGCTGTATGCGGATAATGATTGGTGTCTCAACACTCTCGAATAATATCTCTTACATCACTTCATCATCTAATTCTTTCTACTAATAATTCCTCCACTATTTCATTCATACTCAAAATTAATAATTAAAAAATCTATTTTGCCTTATTAAATCATTCTATCACTTAAATCACCCAATCAAATAATCTGAATATAATCTCTCATAAAAATCAAAGTCATCAAATAAAAAACCATTTTCACACATCACCTGCATGTTTACATTGTGAGCACAGATGTAAACATGCAGGTGTTATAGTCTTGAAACCTTGGAATATTTGTGGCTTAGTTCTTATATATGTCATTAAATTGTGAGCATAGATGGTAAGGGATAGAGATGGAGGAAAGAGGACATGAAAAGCAAGCAATTGCTGTGGTTTTGGGTTTTAAAGCTGTGCAAAGTACTGAAAAAGGCATTAAAAATCCAAAATGTTCATTTCAGCTACTAGTGGAAAAATGTCTTAATTAAACTACTACGGAATTGCTGGAATTCTGCATATTTTGTTTATAAAGCTTGTTCCCGCAACTGGTATTGAATTGCTGAACAGTGTAGCGTTAGCATAATATTTTTATAGTCGCAGAAGGTTGCGTTTGGTAGAATGATTTTCATTGTTTGAAATTAAAATCACAATATGTCAAAAGAAATTAGATAATATTGAACTAACAATTTTAGCTGGGACAATTTTCTTCTAAACTGAGACAGATTTTTCCTTTCCCATCTATATTGAACTAACATTTGCATTGAAAGCTCGCAATAAACACATATATTTCTACGTACGTTGGAAGGATACATGTTAATTTAATTGAGTGATTTTGAGGATTTTCTTTTTTAAGATCCTTTTAATTTCCTGTTTTGTTTC
>NC_081541.1:4395764-4409842 GCF_901000735.1 Corylus avellana
GTGGGTCGGGAGCTGTACCGGTACGTGTGGGAGAGGATGAAGGAGAAAAGAAAGAAAAGAATAAAGAAAAGAAGAAAGGAGTGGGGGACAAGACAGCAGCGTAAATGGAGGAATAAAAGAAGAAGGGTGGACCGTCGCGTGGAAAAATGGGGAAAGAGAAGAAAAGAAAGAAAAAAAAAATAGGAAAGTGGGTGGTTGAGCTGTATGCGGATAATGATTGGTGTCTCAACACTCTCGAATAATATCTCTTACATCACTTCATCATCTAATTCTTTCTACTAATAATTCCTCCACTATTTCATTCATACTCAAAATTAATAATTAAAAAATCTATTTTGCCTTATTAAATCATTCTATCACTTAAATCACCCAATCAAATAATCTGAATATAATCTCTCATAAAAATCAAAGTCATCAAATAAAAAACCATTTTCACACATCACCTGCATGTTTACATTGTGAGCACAGATGTAAACATGCAGGTGTTATAGTCTTGAAACCTTGGAATATTTGTGGCTTAGTTCTTATATATGTCATTAAATTGTGAGCATAGATGGTAAGGGATAGAGATGGAGGAAAGAGGACATGAAAAGCAAGCAATTGCTGTGGTTTTGGGTTTTAAAGCTGTGCAAAGTACTGAAAAAGGCATTAAAAATCCAAAATGTTCATTTCAGCTACTAGTGGAAAAATGTCTTAATTAAACTACTACGGAATTGCTGGAATTCTGCATATTTTGTTTATAAAGCTTGTTCCCGCAACTGGTATTGAATTGCTGAACAGTGTAGCGTTAGCATAATATTTTTATAGTCGCAGAAGGTTGCGTTTGGTAGAATGATTTTCATTGTTTGAAATTAAAATCACAATATGTCAAAAGAAATTAGATAATATTGAACTAACAATTTTAGCTGGGACAATTTTCTTCTAAACTGAGACAGATTTTTCCTTTCCCATCTATATTGAACTAACATTTGCATTGAAAGCTCGCAATAAACACATATATTTCTACGTACGTTGGAAGGATACATGTTAATTTAATTGAGTGATTTTGAGGATTTTCTTTTTTAAGATCCTTTTAATTTCCTGTTTTGTTTTTTTTTTTTTTTTCCTGAGGGGGCCAATGGGGTACCATCCCTGTGAAATCATCGTCACTTGTCCATTTCTCCCTAATTGTAGCCAAAGGGTGACCGTGGTGGGTATAAGAACAAATAAATTTACTGTTAACACTTAATCCCAACTTCAACGTTTGGGTGTGCTTACTAACATTACAAAGATAAGATAGATACAATTTGAATTTGAAACAATTTAAATGAAATAACTTATCTACATTTAAATTTAAGCTACGCTAGTATCACAACAAATACAATTGTTGTTGAGAGAATAATGATGATATCAAACTACTTGAGAATACGATCATGGTGGGTTTAAAACTCTTTGAGATTAATATTGAACAACAATTTTTTGGATAATTCAGGAGCAAATTTATTTAAGCAACTTCACTGATGTTGTCAACTAGTGATATTGCAATTACCGGAAATATTAAAAGTAAATGTCTAAGAAGAACAACAATTAGCTAAAATTTAATGTGATAATGATACCAAATATATATTCATTGTTAAACGACATGTCCTAGGCCAGATCTCAAGGCCACCATCTTGGCCCAAAGACAACATGAATGGAAACAGGTAGATCTGTACAGGCTGTCTAATAATTAGACAATGATCAAACAAATTTCAAAAAAGAAGAAAATTAAGGTCATAAGCAACATGATTAACAGTTAGATAAGAGCATTCCTGTTAATTACCATCATAAAGGTGTAGTCAATACAACAGGAGAGTATATACCCCCACTTTTACAAGAGCCCAGGGGTTATTTTCTGCTGACCCAAATATTAATTTTCCCTTGATCATCAAACATTGAAGTTATGGAAAATATTTTCCAGAAGGTGATTAATTTCCTGTGAAACAAATGGAGCTTTAGAGTGCAATTCTTTGTTTGATAGTTGTTTGTAATTGGTTGCAAAATTAAATCAAAGTCAAATAAGGACTATGATGTGTGCCTTTTTTATTACCACCCTACAAAAAAAATGATGGATGCCTGTGCTGGAGGCAGGTAGAAAAATAATTGACTGTATATTGTATTGTGAAAGCAATATTCATTGAAATGCAAGAAGAGACTATTTTGCCTGACTTCACTGAAATGCAAGGAATCATACCAGAAAACAGTGCAGAATTCCCTGACATGAACCTTGTGGGGTCTGAGACTCATGAGAACCGAAGTCATGTGGATCCCATGTCTGCTGTTTTGGATGAGACGAGGCCCATAGAAAGTGATGCTATCTCTCCAGAAAGTAATGTGGAAGCCTGGATTGATGACATCCCTGTACTTCCAGGCATTAATGATATTTTTTGGGAACAATTCCTTACAGCAAGCAGCCCGCTGACGGGGGACACAGATGAAATTCATTCGAGTTCATTAGATGGAGTGACTGAGCACGGACGAAGGGAAGTGGGGACTAGCTAGTAGCATAGGCCATGCCCCCTCAATTCCTAAAATCAAACAATTTTTAAGGTATAAAAAAATAAAAAATTATAAGGTATTAGTTCCTAGTAGTAAAATATTTTGCCCCCGACTCGATCCTTCTCATTGTAATTTTGGCTCCGTTCTCGTGACTAAGGATCATGAACCGATAGGAAATTAAGAAGAATGATTGGGACAAGATTCATATAGAGTGATGTTATCTGGAGGGATCCCTGTCCACTTTTTGTATAGGAAATTCAGAAAATAATGTCCAATAACTACTAAATCCTACCATATCAACATAATAAGATATTGTTGTGATATATATAATATTACTCTAAATTTAATAAATTTTTAGAAGATCCTAATAAAACCAAAACACAGCTATTATAGTCTTGAAACCTTGGAATTGTGGCTTAGTTATTCTTATTTATGTCATTAAATTGTGAGCACAGATGGTAAGGGATAGAGATAAAGGAAAGAGGACATGAAAAGCAAGCAATTGCTGTGGTTTAGGGTTTTAAAGCTATGCAAAGCACTGAAAAATGTCTTAAAAATCCAAAATGTTCATGTCAGCTGCTAGTGGAAAAATGTCTTAAACTACAAGGGGAGTGCTGGAATTCTGCATATATTGTTTACTTCTATATGCGTCGTTGAGGCATCCATAATTTGTTTATAAAGCTTGTTCCCAGAACTGGTCATGAATTGCTGAACAGTGTAGCATTGGCATCCCAGAAGATTGCATTTGGTAGAATGATTTTCATAGTTTGAAATTAAAATCACAATATGTCAAAAGAAATTAGATAATATTGAATTAACCATTTTAGCATGATCAATTTTTCTCTTAATTGAGTTGGATTCTTCCTTCCCAATATATTGAACTAACATTTGCATTTAGGACACTTAATTGTTACATATATTTTTAGAGCATGTGATTCTTTAAAAATTTCATATTTTAAGGATAAATGTTAATTCAATAGATAGACCGACTTTGAGAATTTTTTTTTTCAACCCAATTTGAAAGAAATTTTATCCTTTTTTACTGTAGATCTGCCTATTTATACCGGGGGGACACGATTGTAGATCATTTTCCCGTTTTGTTTTCCCCACTTTGTGTTCATGTTGAATGTCATTATATATAATCCCAATGCGTATGAACAGAATAAAAACAATGATAAAACCCAGGTGAATTTTCTGAACCTACACGAGATCCCACGAACAATAAATTCCGAAGTTATTATAAGCACAGATGAATTTTTTTTGACGTAACTTTTATTTATTTATTTATTTGTTTTTGCTTTGTGCTTATTTGTGTATGCCCTTCTTGCTTTTAGGCCCACCTATTATATTATTATTTGAGGCCCAATTCTTCACAGAATATCTCACCTCCCTGACTTAGATATTGGATATGGAGGTGTTGAATATGAGCTATAGCTCGATCTGATTTCAGGTATTCCTTGCTGTGAATTTGGTTGCTTAAATTTCTGGATCATTAGAGGGTGTCAATTTAAAAAATAATAATAGTTAGAAAAGTTATAAGTATCAGAAATAATAATTTATGAGATAAATGCAAATGATCTGTTATGGGAGAGTAAACATATAGGGAAAAGTACCCCTCTCAAACTACCATCTAATTGACAATGTCCTTTCAAACTTTCAATTGTGACAATATCTTTTCCAAATTACCAAAACCTTGTCAATGTTCCCCTAATGACGAAACTACCATTAGTAAAATAAAAACAAAAATACTAAAACTTCTATAAAAAACCTAAGAATACCAACAAAAAAAAAATAAAAATCAAGGGGTGGCCAAATTTAAATTTAACATGTTCAATACACTTAAAAAAAGAGGGTAACTTCACTGAAAACCCCTAAACTTCCACCCGATTTGACAAACTCCCCATAAACTTTAAAATCTCACAATTTAGTCTCCCGAACTTTCAATTGCAATTAATTTGGACCCCTCAATCAATTTTAACCGTTAGAAATACCAAAAAGACCAAAATATCCTTGATTTTCATCTGTTTAAAAATTAAAAAATGTTTTGGAATTAAGGGTAAAGTTGGAATTTTATATAAAAGTCAAGAGTATAAACGTTATGTAACGTTTGAAATCTAATGGAGGATCCATGTTGAGAGCAATTGAAATATTAGGGGACCAAATTGTGAGATTTTGAAGTTTAAGAAAGTTTAGGGGTCTTCAGTGAACACTTAATAAGCATATATACCTAGAGAGAAATACAGAGAGATGGATGAGATTATTAAGCATCCCGGTCACCAGCATGAGTTATCGCTGAGTGAAAGGAAATATCCTTTTATTTGCAGTGGATGCAGCAGAGAACACTGCGATGGAGGTGTGATGATCTACAGTTGCAGGGAATCTGATTGTGGGTTCTCCCTGCACGAATCATGTGCAAATCTACCGCAGGAGTTGCACAACCCCCTTCTTCACCCACACCCTCTTTCCCTGCTAGTACACCAAGAATTGTGGTCTCACTGTTATGTTTGTGCCAAGCCTTTCAGGAGCTTCGCCTTCAGCTGCGACAAGTGCGAGTCCATCGTGGTTGATGTTAAGTGCGCTTTTATAAGGCTAGCGAAAGAAGAAAGGGACCACCCTGTTCCTACACTACATTTTAGCCACCATGAGCATCCATTTCTAGTCTTCGAGAACATACCTGCCCATCACATTAGGTGCCGCGTGTGTGGAGCATACTGCTCGGACCCGAAGACCTATGGTTGCCTCCCATGTGGCTTCTTTCTCCATCCCTCGTGTTTTAACTTGCCGGAAGAGATTTTACATCCCTTTCATCCATACCACCCTCTCACCCGAAAACCCATCAAGAAGCCAAAACGCATCACGAAGGATGATGATGATGATGCTGATGTTAAATGCAATGCCTGTCGCAGGCATATCTGGGGGATACAGTACTTCGGCTGCTTCGCCTACTTTTGTGAGTACTGTAACAATACGAAGACTAGCTTTTGCTTGGACGCCGAATGCGCTAGTGTGATAATGCCTGCCATAACATACGAAGGCCACGATCACCTTCTACTATTCTTGGACATCGATAAAAAAGTTGATGAACTGATCAAGAACTGCAGCGCTTGCAAATCCAGTACTTGTGAATCATACGCTTTCAGATGTCTAGATCTGCATTGTGACTTCAATCTCCATCTTAGCTGTGGTCCATTACCATATACCATTCAACACAAATCCCACATTCATCCCCTTATCCTTACAATTTGTCCCATTGAAGATGAAAAGGATTGCGAGCGGGACGAATTCTATTGTAATGTTTGTGAGAAAGAAAGAGACCCATTCTTGCCCATTTATTATTGCAAGGAATGTCCTTTTGTTGCCGGAATTTCTTGCGTCATCTCAGAGGTACTTAAGCAATTGCTCATATATCAAATCTTATATATTGTTGAAGATTGATTTCAAAGTTAAAATAATAACTTACAGCGCGCTAGGGAAATAAATAAATAATTTGGCACCACTATGATTTCCTCTTAACAAAATTTTTACAATGGGTTCATGTTGGTGACTCAAATATTTGGTTGGTTCTCAGGTAGTATCATTGCTAAAGGGAGAACATGGAGATGTGGAGCTGAGGAATCCTTTTGGACAGTTTGGAAATTTGATTCGCGAGAAACAAGAACTCGTGACCAAGCCGGCTTTAACCTTGTTTGATATTTTTAATTCTTTGAGTAAAGCAGAGAAATTTCAATTGAATGTTAATCTTCATAGAGCTAGTTCTTCGGTAGGGAATAAGGAATTTTGGAAAACAATTACTTCAGAAGATCGATGGACAGAATTTAATTTCGAGGTTGACGAGGCTTACACAAAATTCATGAAATTTGTTGATATTGGCATAGAGATTCCTATAGAATTTCGGGATACAAAGGAAGATGCTCAGATTTCGAATTTCAAGTTTTGCTATAGGCTGCCTGTAAAAGAAGAGGTTGTCGATCTTGAGGATTACAAGATTACTCGAAAGTTGGCCCCTATCTTGAAGGACTTGCTTTTCAAATACGGGGATGTTAGTGCCCAGTCCAACTTAAGTCCAAAGGTGAAACTTTATTTCTTCCTCATGTTATGTGACTGCATATATTGCATGATAAATACCAAAGTTGTGGATATCACCACAAATGATCTTCTCAACTGGTGGACAATCTTGGAAATCTCAAAGTTAGCGGGATTTAGAATTCAATTTGTCTTTGATCATTTGAAGAGAGTTGCACATGTTCATTTTGGTCTTTATGCTGAAAAGCAAGGAAGCAAGGCTCTTGATAAACTCGATAGAGATATCGAGGCGTTAAAAAAGAAACGCGAGAGCTTACCATCTATACAATCCAGCTTAATCGAGAAATGCGCAGAGACTACGATGCTGAAGGGATGGAAAGCGGGTGTTCGACTACTGAAAGCAGGTGTTGGACTACTATAAGTGTTTTTGGTCAATTATATCCTCTTTCTTTATTCTCAGAATGGCTGATAAATCAAGATTTTATTGTCCTCGATCTTATTCATAGTTTCATGGGTTTCTTTTATCACCTTCATTTGTCGTTTCAGGCGCAACTCTTCTCAAAGTTCATTTATCTCAACTTCTACAATTTAAAATTTAAACATAGCAATTTACAAAATAAGATATTCTCATACTGAGGCTCATTAGTTATTACTCATCTTGGTTGCTTGTATTGAGTTACATGTAGATAAGTATGCACATATGTTGGATATGCACAACCATTAGTTAGGAACTGCTTTAGGGCTCGAGAGACCACTTCGTAAAATGGGCAGGCTAGGAGCGTTTCTTCGAACCCATCGCATTTGAAAGTGTGCAGGAATATGATCCTCTTCATTTCGCTAGCCATTTCATTTTATTTTCTTGAATTTAACGTCATTCAAAATTTTTGAATGACTTGGTAACGTATTCAACACGTGACATTATATACACCATTAAATGTCACAAAATAAAATCTTGACTATAAAATGGTTTATCTCCGCCGCAAGTAAAGTGGATTCTAGCCCCTCTTTTTCGCAAAGGCATATTTTATTATAGATGCATTTTTAAATGATTTTCACATACATTTATGTGCAAATTGCATGCTATATTTAATAAATTAAGTTCAAAAAAAATTCTCCAACCTAACTAAAAAAAAAATTGTTCATCGCTTATTTACTTGAAACACGTACACTTCATATTAGCTAAAAAATATATGATTAATGCTGCAGTGACAACTCTTTTACAATTCTTACCTTTGGTGATTTTAGTGTTGTTTCTTTGTTGCCTTTGCATTGTTGCTGAATTTCTGTTAGCTTTCTTCTTAAATAGTGCATATTTTGCTGCTGCATTTCCTGAGAACTATGAGTCTCCACTGGGTGGTTTCTACTTTGTAGTCCATGATAATTCCCCATGCCAATAGTTCAAGTAAAAATAATATAATTAAAACTTGTTAATTTGCTATCAGCATTTTGAGTATCTGTTTGCCTCCAAACTTAAATTTCATTTCCTTTTACAATGAAGATGAGATGAATTGTTTTTATTACAATGTTCAATTGTTTTTATTACAAGACCGAGTTCATGACTTTGTTGAGACACAGAAAACAAGAGACTTTGGATACAACAATGAAAATGTAAAAACAATCATTTATACACACATGAGAAGGAACTTTTATTAGTAATAACAGGGTAATCAATTTAATTTACATTATTTGCAATAAATAGCCTTGCAAAGAGGATATAAGCTCCAAATAATTGTTCTGTATAGTATTGAGAAGGTGTCAACTACCTTATATTATATGCTGTGTAATTAGTGTTTGATAAGAGCAACAAAGGAACACCACTAGGAGGCCATGCCTCAAAATTCAATTCGGATTGAGACAACTGATTTGTTGCTCAATTTACAAGGACTATGATGATAATAATCACAACGATTCCAAAGATCAACAGCAGAAAACACGCCTGCAAATAGGTAATGAGAAATTAATTATATCAGACGTGTTACTAAGCAGAAGTTGACTCCATTGCGTCTGAACAACAATTTGGATAATCCAGGAGCAAATTTATTTAAGCAACTTGACTGATCTTGTCAACCAGTGATATTACAATTACCAGAAATATTAAAAGTAAACGTCTAATAAGAAGAACAACAATTAGCTAAAATTGAATGTGACAATGGTATCAAATATATATTCATTGTTAAACGACATGTCCTAGCTAGCTAGGCCAGATCTCAAGGTCACCATCTTGGGCCCAAAGACAGCATGAATGGAAACAGGTAGATCTCTGAACAGGCTGCCTAGTGAGAAAAGGAAGTGTAAAGTCAGAGAATTTGATATTTTCCACCTTGCTATAATCTAGCATAGGGTGATGATATATATAATATGAATAGTTACAATTCAAATTCAAATATACAAATTCTTTTGAGATAATGTAATCTATCTATACAATTTCAAATATGTAATTATCCTAATCTAAAGTGTTTCAATTGCAGCTTGTTATCTTGAGTCTGTTGAGATAAGACTGGAGATTATCTTGTGAGAGTCTTTATCTTTTACACTCCCCCTCAAGCTCAGTGGGAGTATAACAACTCTGAGCTTGTCACGTAGATTTGAAAACCGGATTGAGGATAAAGGCTTGGTGAAGATATCTGCAATTTGATCTTTGGATGAGATAAACCGAACGTCTAGAGATTTTGAAGCTACCATATCCCTAACAAAATGAAAGTCAATTTCCATGTGTTTGGTTCGAGCATGAAAGACCGGATTGGATGAGAGATACTTGGCGCCTATGTTGTCACACCACAAGACTGGAGGATGTGAGACAGTGATATCCAGTTTGCATAAAAGGGATTGTAGCCACGATAACTCTGCTGCTGTGTTTGCTAGTGCCTTGTATTCAGCTTCCGTACTTGACCGAGCCACTGTTGCTTGCTTTTTACAACTCCATGAAATTAGATTCTTCCCAAGAAAGACACAGTACGCTCCTGTAGACCGACAATCGTCTTGACACCCAGCCCAGTCGGCATCAGTGAATGCTTGCAGTCTATTGGAAGTGGATTGTTGGATTTTTAAACCAAGATGAATAGTTTCTTTTAAATATCTCAATACCTTTTGGTAGCCTGCCAGTGAGGTAGTAAGGGTTTGTGCATGAATTGTGACAATCTATTCACTGTAAAGGCGATGTCGGGTCGGGTAATAGACATATATTGTAGAGCACCGATTGTACTTCGGTACAGTGTGAGATCCGAAAATACCTCACCATCAAAGGTAGATAAAATAACTGAAGTAGACATTGGAGTGCAAACAGGTTTTGCATCAGCCATTTTTGTTCTCCATAAAATGTCTAGTATATAACGATGCTGAGAAAGATGAATACCATCATGTAGCCTTGCCACTTCTATGCCTAGAAAAAAATTTAACTCACCCAAATCTTTGACTGCAAACTCAGATGCCATACTATGAAGTAAATTATCAATTTCTAAAGTAACTGAGCTAGTAATAATTATGTCGTCAACATATATAAGAACATATATAGTACAAGCAGCAGATTTATATATGAACAAGGAGGTGTCTGATTTTGAAGCTTTAAATCCAAACTCTAATAATTTATTGCTCAGTCTAGAGAACCAGGCCCTTGGTGCCTGTTTGAGACCATAGAGGGCTTTCTTAAGACGACGAACATGGTTGGGAAACTGAGGGTGAGCATAACCAGGGGGTTGTGACATGTAAACTTCCTCAGATAAATTACCATGTAGAAAGGCATTTTGAATATCAATTTGCCTAAGTGACCAACCAGATGAAATTGCAATAGACAATACCAAACGTACCGTTGTTGGTTTAATTACCGGGCTGTAGGTCTCTGAGTAGTCGATTCCAGCTTGTTGGTGGAATCCCTTCGCCACTAATCGGGCCTTGTAGCGATCAACTGAACCATCTGCCTTCCTTTTTATGCGAAATACCCATTTGCATCTAACTAAATTCTTGATTGTGGAAACAGGAACTAAACACCAAGTATTATTTTGTAAGAGTGCATCAAACTCAAAATTCATAGTTGTTCTCCAATGAGGGTCCATAGATGCCTGAGTGTAGCATGTGGGTTCTGTAATATTGAGAGCACTGTCAGCCATGAGAGCATGTGGAGAGGAGTATTTTGTGGATCCATCAGGAAAAAGCTTTGGTTTGGTGATATTATTTTTTGCTCGTGTGAGCATGGGGTGAGTATTGATGGGTATGGGTGATTCAGATGAAGGAGAAGAAATCTGGAAATTTTCAAATTGAGATTGTGGGTGAGCTTCGGCTATTGGAGAAGACAATGGGGATGTGTGTATAGGGGGCACGGGTACTTGGGGCGTGGGATTTCTGACGGGCTGGACAATATGACTAGAGGAGGCTTGATTGTTAGCTTGTGTAGGTGGCAGCATGTGAGAGTGTGGCGTGAGAGATGAGGATTGATGGGTAGGAGATAAAGTAATGGGTGACATGGGTGTGTTTGAGTATAAGGGTACAGCTTGTGTTTCACTTAATGGTGAGTTTTGGATTCTAGCTAAGGGTGCATTGTCAAGTGAATTTTGGATTCTAGTTGGAGAGATGTGTGCATGAGAGAGTGTGTCATGCGTAGGAAATGGGGATAAGGTTTGTGGGATAATAGGATGAGGTGTTGGGTAGGTATGGGTATTATCCGGAGGATTTTGTGTTTCATTGGGTAAAGGAGTTTGTAGGGGAAATATGGTTTTTTCGAAAACAACATCTCTTGAGATGTAAAGACGACTATTTTTGAGATTGAGACATTGATAACCTTTATGATGTATACTATAACCCAAAAAAAATACACTGCACAGATCGAGGTTGTAGTTTGTGAGAATTATATGGACGAAGATTTGGCCAACAAGCACAGCCAAAAATACGTAAAAGTGTGTAATCCGGAGAATCTTTGAATAAAATTTCATAAGGAGATGAATTTTTCAAAAGAGGTGTGGGCATGCGATTTATGAGATAACATGCAGTTTGAAAAGCTTGTTCCCAATATTCAAATGGAACATGAGCATGAGAGAGTAGCGCTAATCCAGTTTCGACTATGTGACGGTGTTTGCGCTCCACAGCACCATTTTGTTGGTGTGTGTGTGGACAAGAGAGACGATGAGAACTACCCAAATTTGGGAGAATTTTGTTGAGGGAGCGATATTCGCCTCCCCAATCAGATTGAATGGTTTTTATTTTTGAGTTAAAATACCGTTCAACATATTTTTGGAATTGTGGAAAAATAGAGCAAACATCACTTTTGTGAGATATTGGAAATAACCACGTATAACGACTATAAGCATCTAAAAATGAAACATAAAATTTATTGCCATTTGTGGAAAACATAGGAGCTGGTCCCCAAACATCAGTGTATATTAATTCAAGAGGATGATTAACACGTGTTGAGGACAAAGAAAAAGGAAGTTGTTTGCTTTTTGACATGTGACAAGCAAAGCATGTCAAAGGCTGATTATTTGAAGAAACTGGTAAATTAAATCTAGGCAAAACATTTAAACAAATGCGAAAAGCTGGATGCCCAAGCCGTGCGTGCCAATTTTGAGGAGACGTGCATTCCCCAACATGAGCAGATGCAGTTTTGGGCGACACAGAGGATAAATGAGACTGGATTACGGACGGAGAGACAGATGGAGGTGGACGACTAGGAGAGACCTTGACTGGGAGCTTATATAGCCCACGATCATTTAGGCCTTGAAGAAGAATTTTCCCGAACCCTTGTTCCCTTACAAAAAATGCCAAGGATGAAACTCAATGAAAGTATTGGTTTCAAGAGTGAATTTATGGACAGATAGTAAATTTTTTGTGATGGATGGAACATGTAAAACATTTTGCAACAAAAAGAATGCATTAGGAGAGGATAGAAGGGTGTCACCCGTGTTTTGTATGGTTAAACATGTACCATTACCCATATGGACTAGGTCAGATCCGGTGTAGTTGATGGATCGGTGGTTGAGATTATTGAAATCGGATGCGAGGTGGTGGGTGGCGCCGGAATCGGGGTACCAATTTTGGTCTAGGCCGCCTGATGGAGCGGAGAAGTTGGCTTGCATGATGGGATGAGGCTCTCGGGTGGTGATATGCTCTTCATAGCGTTGGTAGCAATCAATTGCAACATGACCCAGATGATTACAAATCTGGCAAAGAGGACATGTGGATGAGGAGCCACGATTGTAGGAGCCACGACCATTTGGAAAGGAGCCACAGTAGCATCCACGGTGGAGAGAGGAGCCACGGCCGGAGTTGTTGAAGTAGCCTCCACGGTTGCCACGACCACCACGGTGAGGTGGGTTTCAGGAGGCAAAATGAACGGCTACCATTGATGAAGGGCAGTAGGTATTGACGTGAGGGGAAAAAAAAAAATACGTAGGATAAAAAATTGCGGAAGGAAAGAAAAATTGACGTTAGTCTTTTTGTAGCTCTGATACCATGTAAAGTCAGAGAATTTGATATTTTCCACCTTGCTATAATCTAGCATAGGCTGATGATATATATAATATGAACAGTTACAATTCAAATTCAAATATACAAATTCTTTTGAGATAATGTAATCTATCTATACAATTTCAAATATGTAATTATCCTAATCTAAAGTGTTTCAATTGCAGCTTGTTATCTTGAGTCTGTTGAGATAAGACTGGAGATTATCTTGTGAGAGTCTCTATCTTTTACAGGAAGAAAAGGTCATAAGCAACATAACAGAAGATAAGAGCATTCCTGTTACCATCATCAAGTTGTAGTCAATACAACAGGAGAGTATATACCCCCACGTTTACAAGAGCCCAGGGATCATGTCTACCAAAGTAAAATTTATAAACTTGATGCCAGTCCAGATATTGAAAAAATTTGGTATTGTCACTTGAATGTAAGCTAAAGCATGGTTAAGAGTTATTTTTAAACTACGACCAAAATCCCAGTCCCAGCAAAAGGAAAAACCTAGTTGTTAATGATCTAGGCATCTACATATTTTCTCTGACTAAGACTCGAAGAACATAGAAAAAATGAAACGAAAGAAAATCACTTTAATCAAATTTTACCAGAGATGAACCAGATTTTTGGATATTGGCTGCTTTCACAAGTTGTGA
The DNA here is from genome assembly GCF_901000735.1 of Corylus avellana. Classification (NCBI taxonomy): domain Eukaryota; kingdom Viridiplantae; phylum Streptophyta; class Magnoliopsida; order Fagales; family Betulaceae; genus Corylus; species Corylus avellana. Next base: position 4,409,399 of record NC_081541.1, read on the forward strand.
ATTAGCTTGCGTAGTTGCAGCACTAACATCATCTGAGACGATAAAGAGCACACATTAATTAATTAGCATAATCATTGTAGAGTATGCCAAGCTTTCAAGAAACCAAGAGTGAAAACTAGGAAAATTTAGTAGATATATGACTATTATGAACACAGGGCTTACCAATCATTGCACCTTGATCATGAACCAGCACGTCCAACCGTGTGATCTCTTGTCTGCACAAAATGTAATAGAAACTTAGGTTGCACTATTCTACATTCACGCAAACATCTTAATTGGTTTCTGGTTGGCTAACCAGGTCTTGTCTGAAAGACCTTTAGGGTCTTGACTGGCAATGTTCAGGCAGTATGTACAGTTAAGCTCAGGCAGTATATACGTATTGATAAGCTGGAAGCAGAATGGCCTCCTTCCTTTAGAGACCCACATTTAGAGACTGATGCAGGC
>NC_081541.1:4409942-4413763 GCF_901000735.1 Corylus avellana
AGATGAACTCATTTCCAGCTCGTGGGCATCATAACTGCATAATGATTTGTGAAAGTTAAAGGGTGGAAGTTAAATATTTGATCAAAGATGACTGCTAAAAATATGTAGTCTTTATGCTTGTGTGTGAGCGTGCGCGATCAAATAATTGCTCAAGCTTTGCTAACACCGCTAAATATTGCCTAATCGATTTATCCTAAAAATAAATTGACATTCTCATGGATATCTGTGGAGTTTTAACATTGCATTGTGCAGCCCAATTATATGAAAATATTAGGTGAAATAGTTACATAATTGATGATACCGGCAGCTAGTGACGCTGGCCATGTGTAACATCATCAATACTTGCTTCATCCCATAACAGATGAACTTAAAAAAATGAACTTACATAAATTTACTTGGGTCAAGAAATATGGGTTCAAATTTGGAAAGGAAAACATTGACAATTTTGGGTTCTGCCAATCCAGTCAAATTTTTCTATGTAATAACTTCTTCCAACTTCATAGGTTGTGAAATCTTATGCACTTCCATTTTTTATTTTTACAAAATTCAACAAGTTTATCAGAAAAATATAGTTACCTTCGGGCTTCAATGCACCTTTAGGGTGCATTTGGCATTGCAATTTCATATAGACAAAAAGTACAATTTTAAATCAAATCGCAAAATCTACGTTTTCAAATTACAGGTAAGAAAGTGTTTTTTTTAAAATATACAATTTTAAAGGTTAAACTGCAACTTTAAAAGCCAAACTGCAATTTTGCCAAATGTTTAACTGCATTTTTAAAAATCAAATTTTAAAAAATAGCGCATTTTAAATCGCACTTTCTAAAATCATAAACCCAAACGGACCCTTATTCAGTATCTTGAGACTTTAAAGTATAAACCAAACAAGGCGAATACCAGTTACAAAAATAGAAATATGAAGATGCAGAACTAGCCAAGTTGTCAAGAGACAACTATCTGGATGGAAGACCTTCATTAGGAACAAAAGGAGCATAGTTTGTTTCCCTCTCAGTTGCAGCCTTCTGAAATTCTCTAAGAACCGACTGGAAATCTTTTGCGAGCTTATCAGCGATCTTCTTGGCAGCCTGCAGTTTAATGAATACATGTCAAGGCATAAGAAATGAAACCCAACTCCGTCCATCCCACCACCAAAACAAAGGAAATGGATAACTAATAAATGACTCTCTCCTAACTAAACAGACATTCAGATTGAAGGAAAGGTACATAAACATTAAAAGATCCAATTTTTTTTTTTTTTTAATACAGTAGAATAGGATGGAAGGAGAAGCATGTGTAGGCTAACCAAGTGAACAAAGAAAGAGAGTTATCCATAATCCAATGATGAAGTTCTAACTTCTAAAATTATATTAAGTATGCACTTACACTAACTTCCAATTAATACAATCCTATTAATTTTTTTTCATAAAAATTATATTAAATGGCAATGACATCATAAAAAGACATAAATGCAATACAAGAAACAGGAGAGTCCAATTTTTGAAGTGATTCTATAAATTTCTATGGATCAGCTCAACAATCCTCTACACTCTAACACACTCTCATTTCTTCTGAATTTGGCATATTAGATAGGACCACCCTTGTCCTTCAGAAATACTTTTGGTCACAATTCGTAAGTTTTTATTTTAAACGTTGAAGAGAAACCGAGTTAATCGAGCAGCTATTTTCTCAAAGCTTTGGAAGCATAGTTTTAAAAACTTTTGCAGTGTTAACGCAAAGATAAACCCAAACATTTGAACTGTTTTGACGTTTGATCCTTCTCATCCTTTAGCAACTGAAACGACCCTAATGAACAAATATCAATTAATTCGGGATGTGATAATACTGTAATCGTTTCCTCGTTTATATATAGTGTGGAGAACAGAGTGTGTGATGTCTGTGTGTGTCACTACGAAAGAACGTGTGCGCGTTTTGAGTGCAGAATAGATGTTTGGTGTAATGTGTGTGTGAGATGTTCAGACTGTTCAGCAGCGTGTCTTTTGGGTTGGGCAATTTTAATAGAATGTTTGCATTAATGGTCAGTGAGCTCGGCATGTACAGCTCCTAGTACAGATGGGCTTTAAAACTTGATATGGGGATTTTACTTCTTGAGGCTGTGTGGATTCATGTTCTTCAACCAGGCCCATTCACATATTTTTGAAGCATTGATTAAAGCCAGAGCCCAGAGGGAAAAAAGACATGCATTGTTTTTAAAATGAACTCACGATAGAGTCCTGCCGAAAATGTCAATTATTTTCCAAAAACAAAAAAAATATGCCTCCATGACAATAAAGGGACCTCTCCAACGCCAGAGACGAGCCCTCAACGGCCATGGAGGTCCAACCTCCATAGTTCCATGTACTTGGGGCCTTCTATGACCATGAAGGGACCAAGAACATAACTCTAGTATGTATTTGTGTACCGATAACAACAACACTGGTTTGTATTTGTGTACCTATATATATATATATATACAGCGTTCTTGTCGGCAACATGCAATTTTTATTTCTTAATCTCAATATATATATATATATATATATATATATTTGTACGACAATGAAGCTTCAAGGAAAATTTTCTCGCTTTTTTTCTTCTGTATTGCAGTAAATAGGAGAGAGTCAAAAGCATAGGGCCAAGAACATAACTCTAATCACAAACACATTAATAATTGACTACGGCTTTTCAACCAAAATTAATGATCGAATGGAATAGGATCTTCTCCAGTCCATTTTGGATTGAAAAATATTCAGTTAACCATAATATTCGATTCCAAATAAATGTGGAAGTTGGGAGGTCGAAGATAATGAAGGTTGAATCCATAAATTATGATAGGTACGTAGAACTTAACGTATTTGAGTGGTCACAAGGAAATGCCGGAGTTGAAAAAATTGTTAATATCCATTTCCTTCATTACGCTATGCCTCAAATTTCAATCCATGGACCTACAAAATTTATGATAGGACAAACTTCACAACTAATTCATTTTTGCGGTCCATTCTTTAGACTAATTGACACACATCCAAACAAGTTATAATATTTGAAGATGATCAAATTTGCAAAAAAAATAAAATGATATTTTCGAATTTTCTAAACATTATAATTTATAGGGATTCGAAACAAATGTGAAAACTAGTAGCAAAATCTTTAACATGATTATGTGGGTTGACCCTAGGCACCGCCTAGGCCTCCAGTGAATTTCTTTATTTATGTTCACGATTGATTATAGTTTTTTTTAGCTTTCAAACATGTAGTTTTAAATGTTTGAAATCTTTAAAATTGGTTTGATGGTATATATGGTATGCTCTAGTTTTTCACTTTTGTAAATCTCTTTCAATATTATTAAGTATATCATATTGTTAATTATTTATTATATTATTTGCAATTTTAAATTTGATATTTCATCTTGTATCCTTCCAAGAATGATGTGGCTCTTAAACCATCATTGGGCTTGTGGTTGATTATTATTTAATTTTAATCAAATAATGATTTTAAAAGCCACTTCATTTTTAAAGTGACACGAGAATTACTTGAAAGAAAGTGTGTGCATTTTGAGTGCAGAATAGATGTTTGGTGTAATGTGTGTGTGAGATGTTCAGACTGTTCAGCCGTGTGTCTTGTGGGTTGGGCAATTTTAATAGAATGTTTGGCATTAATGGTCAGTGAGCTTGGCATGTACAACTCCTGCTACAGATGGGCTTTAAAACTTGATATGGGGATTTTACTTCTTGAGGCTGTGAGCATTCATTTTTTTCAACCAGGCCCATTCACATATTTTTGAAGCATTGATTAAAGCCAGAGCCCAGAGGGAAAAAAGACATGTATTG
>NC_081541.1:4413863-4424251 GCF_901000735.1 Corylus avellana
GAAATACAAAATTGATTTAGTAATTACTTTGGTTGCTCAATATTTTCGACAATTCACCGTATAAAAAGCTTTTAAAGAAATGAATAATATCTTTATTCGATAAGAAAAACGAATTCAGTAACTACTGTTTTAATTTTTTTTTTTTTTTTTTTTTTGAAATCTTCAACAATATATAAGATTTTATATATATGAGGTTAGGTACGTACCTCTGAGATGACGCAAGAAATTTCAGCAACAAAATGACATTCGGCGCAAGAATAGATGGGTAAGAATGGGTCTCTTTCTTCCTCACAAGCATCGCAATAGAATTCATCTTGTGTCTCATCTTCATGTTCAGCAAGAGAATGCGTGGGAATAAGGGGATGTATGTGGGATTTGTGTTTAATGGTAGATGGTAATGGACCACACGTAAGATGGAGATTGCAATCACAATACAGACAACGGAAACCGCCATATGATTCACAAGCACTGGATTTGTTGCAAGCGCTGCACTCGATCTTTCTAATATTGTCATTGAATAGTAGAAGGTGATCGTGGCCATGGTATGTTATGGCAGGCATTATCACACTAGCGCATTGTAAGCAAAAGCTACATTTAATCTTACACTCACAAACGTAGGCGAATGTGTCCCACGGGATATCCTCGCGACAGGCATTGCATTTAACATTATCATCATGATTAATGATGATTATGGAGTCTCCATATCTGGAGTGATCTATGGAGAATCTTTTAGAAATTTCGAATCGTTTTGGGGTGAGAGGATGGTATGGATGAAAGGGATGGAAAATCTCTTCCGGCAACTTAAAACACGAGGGATGGAGAAAGAAGCCACATGGGAGGCAACCATAGGTCTTCGGGTCCGAGCAGTATTTTCCACATACGCTGCAGTTAATGAGATGGGCAGGTATGTTCTCCAAGGGTAGCAATGGATGATGGCGGTGGCTAGAATGTGTACCAACAACAACTGCCTCCTCCTCCCCTTCTTCTATCGCTGGCCTTATAAAAGCGCACTTAACATGAACCCTGAAGTACTTGCACTTGTCGCAGCGGAAGATTAACCCCGCCCGGAGAGTATCGTCGCCACAAGCTCTACAGTAACTCCCAAGCCCACCGTATTCTGCGAATTCTAGGGAAAGAGGGTGTGGGTGAAGAAGGGGGTTGTGCAACTCCTGCGGTAGCTTTGCACATGATTCGTGCAGGTTGAAGTCGCATTTCCTGCAACTGTAGATCGGACCTTCATCGCAATGTTCATTGCATCCCTTGCATAAAACCTTATCTTCTCTCTTCTTTTCACTCAGCGACAACACATGGTTGTGAAGGAAAGGCCTAAAAATCTCAATCACCATCTCTCTCTGTATTTCTCTCTAGGTATATATGTTTTAACCCAAATCAATCAGAGAATTTTATTTTTTTCTCATCATCTTAGAATTAATAGAGAGTGATCTTCAACATTGTTCTTTTACAATTATAATGTCAGACTGAAGAATTAGAGAAATCAAAAAGAAAAAAGATATATTGCGCAAAAGCTGCGTATGGCCCACAGCTTTTTCTTTTTCTGTTGTTTTTTTAGCCCACACCTTCTCTTTCTCGCTCCAAAAACATGCAATTCTTAAAGAATCACATGCTCCAAAAATATATGTGATAATTGCGTGCTCTAAGTGCAAATGTTAGTTCAATAGATTGGGTAGGAAGAATCCAACTCAGTTAAGAGAAAAATTGTCCCTACGAGCTAAAATTGTTTGTTCAATATTATCTAATTTCTTTAACATATCGTGAAAATCATTCTACCAAACACAAGTTTTTCGGACTCTAAAAATATTATATATGCCAATGCTAGCTACACTGTTCAGCAATTCAAGACCAGTACTCTAGGAACAAGCTTTATAAACAAAATATGGAGGCCTCAACGCATTTACAAGTAAACAATATATATATGTAGAATTCTAGCACTCCACTAGTAGTTTAAGACATTTTTTCACTAGTAGCTGAAATGAACATTTTGGATTTTTATAACAATACTTTTCAGTACTTTTCCACAGCTTTAAAACCCTAAACCACAACAATTGCTTGCTTTTCATGTCCTCTTTCTTACCATCTGTGCTCACAATTTAATGACATAAATAAGAATAACTAAGATACAATTCCAAGGTTTCAAGACTATTAACAGCTGAAACTCTGGGCCTATACTAGTAGTGTGATGTATGTATTCTTCAATCAACAAGCATTTTGATATAATTAATTCCATGGCAGTACCAGTAGGTAGGATATTTATGCATTATCAGCTGCAGAGTATTGTTCCGTATTGTTAGAGTGTAGAGGATTGTTGAGTTCCATAGAAATTTATATAATCATTTCAAAAATTGGACTCCCTTGACGTATTGCATTTTTATCTTTTTAAGTCAAATGTATGTGAAATTTGTAGATTTCATTGAAGTAAAATGTATGTGAAAATCGCTTACTCTAAAAATATATGTCATTTTTCATAAATTGAATTGAAAAAATATCTTACAACCCAATTTTTATTTTTATTTTTTTAAAAAAAAAACTTTGTCATTACAAAAAAGAAAACAGGGCATTAACTTGCATTGACAAGTTAAACATGAGTAATTTTAGAAATTTTTTTTGTGTCACTCTAAAAAAGATGTGGCTTTTAAAATCATCATTTGATTAAAATTAAATCATGATTAATCACAAGCCCAATGGTGACTTAAGAGCCAAATTATTCTTGGAAGGACACAAGAGTGATATATAAGATGAAATGTCAAATTTAAAATTGATAAGAATATAATAAATAATTAACAATATGATATACTTAGGGTGCGTTTGGGAGTGCGTTTTTAAAAAAATAATATGCGATTTTAAACCAAATCGCAATTTTAGGGTGTTTGGGATTGCGATTTTAAAAACGCAAATTTCAAAATCGCAAAAAAATCTGCGATTTTCATAAGCTGATTAGAGGGTGCTTATTTGAAAAAGTGCGAATTTAAAACAAAATCACGATTTCTATTAAAAAGATATTTGGCGCAATAGTTACCTTTTTTGAGCGGGAATGAAAAAAATACCAAGAATACCCACCTAAAATATATTAAAACCCTTATTTTCTCTTCTTTTTTTTTTTTCTTGCTCTCTGTCTCGTTCATCATTTCTCTGCCCTGTAGCAGTGTGCGTCGCTGTTGTCCATCTCTCCGCCCCTCTACCAGGTAATAATCTCACCTTAATATTTTCTTTCTCTCCATATAACTCCTTTGCAAATGAAGTATTAAATTATTTTACAGTTATAAAGAAATGTCCTTATTGGTAATTTGGTCATGAAACCGCAATTATATGCTAATGTTATCCAAACACTCAATTGATAAAAAAAAATACTTTTTAGCATGTTTTACCAAACCCCTGTGCGATTTTAAAAAGTAACGATTTTAAAAACACAATTTTTAAAATCGCACTTATTGAAATCGCACTCCTAAACGGGTCCTTAATAATATTGAAAGAGATTTACAGAAGTGAAAAACTAGAACATACCATATATACCACTAAACCAATTTTGAAGATTTCAAACATTTAAAACTATATGTTTGAAAAGCTGAAAAAAAAAAAAAAAAAAAAAAAAAAACTATAATCAATCGTGAACATAAATAAATATTAATTCACTGGAGCTAGGCCTAGGCGGCCCTCGGGTCAATCCACATAATCACGTTAAAGAGTTTGTTACTAGTTTTCACATTTGTTTCGAATCCCTATAAATTATAATGTTTAGAAAATAGAAAATATCATTTTATTTTTTTACAAATTTGATTATCTTAAAATATTATAACTTGTTTGGATGTGTGTCAATTAGTCTAAATTAAAAGAATGGACCGCAAAAATGAATTAGTTGTGAAGTTTGTCCTGTCATAAATTTTGTAGATCCCTGGATTGAAATTTGAGGCACAACGTAATGAAGGAAAGGGATATTAACAATTTTTCCAACTCCGGCATTTCCTTGTGACCACTGACCACTCAAATACGTTAAGTTCTACTTACCTATCATAATAATTTATGGATTCAACCTTCATTATCTTCGATCTCCCAACTTCCACAATTATTTGGAATCAAATATTATCGTTCTCAATTCATTAATTTTGGTTGGAAAGCCGTTGTCGATTATTAAATGGTTCATTTATTTATACACCCACTTCAAGCGTATATTAGTCTATGAGAATTAAATCACATGGACCATGTATGCATGTATGGTGTGATCATATATATATGTTTATGTCAGTACTGAAAAATGATTTATATAAAAAAAAAATTATATTATAAATCAAAAAGATAAAGATAGAGCAGAAGCTATGCAGGGTTCCCACACCTTTTTCTGCTGTTTTTAGTCCACATGCATGCACCTTCTCTGTATCTCTCTCTCAATTTCTATATGAGAGAGGAAGAAACGGACAAGTGATGATAATTTAGAAAGGGATGGTACGTACGTACCATTGGCCCCCGGCCCCAATAATATTTCGCATTTCTTTCAACATCTCACCATGTAATTGATGCTTTCACCTACGTACTCACTTAATTAAGCAATTCCCCAATTCGGTCCTCTATACTTGTCTCTGCGCCTCCATGCTGAACAAACACAAACCAGCAAGAAAGGAGGAGGGAAGGGCATAGAGCAAAAAAAATTTAAAACTACCTTATAAATTTTTATTTTTTTCAAAATTTTTGTAGGGAGATTGGCCCCTCCGGAAAGAATATATGCAGTAGTCTTCAAACTGAATGGATTCAGCTTAATTCACAACCAGCAGTTTATAGCTAACACCATATAATCAATATCTGTGCTTGTCTTAATAACTGAGAGCCTTGTTTTGGACATCTCGTGTAGGTTCAGAAAATTAACCTTGTTTTCTCTTTCCTCTTTCCTCTTTTATCTTTTTGTCTTTAATTGGGGATTGTATTGAGATTTTGTAAAAAAATGAGGGTGTGTAGGAAACTTGTATTTTGTAAAGAAATAATATTTTAATGGTATAGAGAAAGGTAATTGAAGCTATTGTGAAATATATTTTCATAGGGAAGCAAAAAATAGTTTTATTCCCTAAATTCAGATAAAATCAAAGGGAAACTGTTGCTAGTGCTCTAAGTAAATAAAACAAAAGTCATTGTTTCAAACAAACTCTCTCTTTTAGTATTATTACTAGTTTACTACTAAGTAAATATATGTGTTTACTGTGTGCTTTAAATGCGAATGTTAGTTCAATAGACTCGAGTGAAAAAATCTAGCTCAATTTAGAGAAAACCTGCTAAAATTGTTAGTATGTGAAAATTGCATACTCTAAAAGTAGATGTCAATTTTAATAAATTGAATTGAAAAAAATATCTTACAAGCCATTTTTTTTTTTTTTAAATGTCATTACAAAATAGAAAACTGGGCATTGACTTGCATTGACAAGTTAAATATGAGTAATTCTATAAATTCTTCTTGTGTCACTCTAAAAAAGATGTGGCTTTTAAAATTATTATTTGATTAAAATTAAATAATGATTAATCACAATCCCAATAGTGATTTAAGAGTCACATCATTCTTGAAGGGGCACAAGATGAAATGTCAAATTTAAAATTGCAAAGAATATAATAAATAATTAACAATATGATATACTTAATATTGAAAGAGATTTACAGAAGAGAAAAACTAGAACATACCATCAAACCAATTTTAAAGATTTCAAACATTTAAGACTATATATATGTTGAAAAGCTAAAAAAACTATAATCAATAGTGAACATAAATAAAGATTGATTCATTGGAGGCCTAGGCGGCCCCTAGGGTCAAACCACATAATCACGTTAAAGAATTGGGTATTTGTATAATAAGTCCCTGAGTCAACCCTCCAAAATTTTTAAATCTCTAAGTTTTTTTTTTTTTTCCGAAAATTTACTCCCTGGGTCAATGGAAATGACAATAAACTCCCTGTCATAAAAAATTTTTAACAGCCGTTAATCAAATTCAAAATACACCGTTTCACCTCATTAAAATATTAATTTTTTATTAATTTAATTTTAAAATAAATCTAAAAATAATTTTTTTTTTAAAAGGGTGTAATGCAACTTCAATTTCATATGGGGTGGTCGCCAATTTATTTTGTTTGGGTTCACTCCTAGGCCAAACCCTCAAAAAATATTTGAGGGTTTGCCCTAGGGAGTGGTGGCCTAACCACCCCTTTGGGCTCCCCGGGACTACCCCTCAGACCACACTCCTCGCTCTTTTTTTTTTCTTTTTTTTTTTTTTAATTTTTTTTTTAATTTTAGATTTTATTTTAAAATTAAATTAATAAAGATTACTATTTTAATGAGGCTTAAAACGCTGCTAATTGGACTAACATTTCATAAAAAAAATTTTGACGGCATTATTGTCATTTCCATTGACCCGTAGTAAATTTTCAAAAAAAAAAACTTAGGGATTTAAAAATTTTGAAGGTTGATTCAAGGACTTATTATACAAATACCCTAAAGAATTTGCTACTTGCTAGTTTTCACATTTGTTTCGAATCCCAATAAATTATAATGTTTAGAAAATTCGAAAATATCATTTTATTTTTTTGCAAATTTGATTATCTTCAAATATTATAACTTGTTTGGATGTGTGTCAATTAGTCTAAATTAAAAGAATGGACCGCAAAAATGAATTAGTTGTGAAGTTTGTCCTGTCATAAATTTTGTAGGTCCATGGATGGAAATTTGAGGCATAGCGTAATGAAGGAAAGGGATATTAACAATTTTTCCAACTCCGGCATTTCCTTGTACCACTCAAATACGTTAAGTTCCACGTACCTATCATAATAATTTATGGATTCAACCTTCATTATCTTCGATCTCCCAACTTCCACATTTATTTGGAATCGAATATTATGGTTAACTGAATATTCTCTAGTCCAAAATGGACTGAAGAGGATCCTATTCCATTCGATCATTAATTTTGGTTGAAAAGCCGTAGTCAATTATTAATGTGTTTGTGCCTAGAATTATGTTCTTGGCCCTACACTTTTGACTCTCTCCTATTTATTGCAATACAAAAGAAAAAAATTGAGGAAATTTTCCTTGAAGCTTCAATGGCGTGTGTATATATATATATATATATAAACCTCCTATGCGGATGGGCTGCAAAACACCACTTTTGCAGCCCCCAATAGGAGGTTGACACCTCACCAAAAGCACAAAAAATTCACAAAACTAACCTACAACCTAAAACACTAGATTTTAAGGGTTTCATCTTCTTTCTTTTCCTTACCCATCTACCGACAAGTCCCATTTCTTCTTCCAATTCCTACATTTCTTCTTCATTTAACAGAGAAAGATAGAGAAAAGAGAGATGCTGTGAGAGAGAGAGAGAGAGAGAGAGAGAGAGAAAGACCCAGCCACCTAGGCGGCTGGGTCTGCTGAAATGCCGCCGTGACCCACGGTTGGGTCACGGCAGGCAGCTTCTTCGGTGAGTCTCTTTAGGGTGATAAAATTCCTAAAGGGTTAACCTTCTCCTCTAGGATTTAGTTTTGAATCCAAAAATAAGTTTTGAGGCATTAAAATCAATTTTTGAGGCATTAGAATCGAGTTTTGAGGCATTAAAATCTGATTTTAAGGTTGAGTTTCACAGAAAAATGGGCCAGAGATGGGTGTTTTCTACTGGAGATTGGCCAGACATGGTGACCCAGTTGTGGGTCACGCCAGTGGTTTGGTTTTGTTGGCTGGCGCCGGTGGTTTGATTGTTGGTTTTGCTGGCGCCGAGTCTAATTTTTTGGGTTGGCTGTTATTTAGTGTTTTGATCTTATTTTGTTAAAATATACTTGTTAATGTATCATCACATGAGTGGATGCTGCAAAACACCCCTTTTATGCATTGACTACATAGTAGGGGCTCTGGATTGATATAAAGAATTGCATGTTGCCTACAAGAATGTTGCATATATATAGGTACACAAATACAAATCAGTGCTGTCGTTGTTATCGGTCGGTACAAGATTACAGGCAACAAACACAGCGGAGAAATAACTCAATTCACACGCCAAGGCCTTGTTTGGGAAGCAAGATTTTCCAACTCAATCTCAAATTTTTTCTAAATTCATGTTTGGCAATTTTTTAAAATCAATTCAACTCAACTCAAAAAATTTCAACTTAACTCAAAAATTTTCATTCCAATTAATAAAAATTATAAATAAAGATTAAAAAACTAAATAAATAAATTTAGGGTAGCTGAAACACTCCAGGTGATGGCTAGGCCACCCCAAGCCCAACTGGGGTGGTCCGACCACCCCTTAATATTTTATTATTTTTTTAAACTTCTTATTATTATTATTTTTAATTAAATTTAAAATATATAGAATATTTTATTATTATTTCTATCAATGGGACATATGTTTCATTTATGGCCTTAGGATCTCTCTAGAGAGATTCTAATTATTAATTGGATATTCTCCAATCCAAAATGGACGGGAGAAAATCCTCTACCGTGTTTGACCCACATTCCTTCGTGGGCCATAGGTCGAATAATGAAGGTTGTTGATAGAGGACAATTTTCAATCATATTTGCTTTAACAAAAGGGACATATATAACGATTCTGACATCATATGGGGACATAATTATGGGCATTGGAAAGCTCATTTAGAGGGTTACAAAGTCATATTTCATTAAGTTTTTCTAATTTAAATGTTTACTGAGTTAAAATAGACCGTACAAAGAAAATTGAAAAGCTGTACAAAATTGCTCGTCCGTAGTTTATGTTTGAACAAGCTTTAAAACGAGTTCACAAAATAGCTCGTTCAATAACTCATATGAAGTTGGTTTCGAATGAATTATTTATAGATGCACACGTTTAAAGTTGGGTTAGAACGAGCTGCTGTGTGAATTGAGAATTCAAGTAAGAATACGAGGAAACCATAGCTAGATTCAAAAGAGCCTCTTACACGTTCAGGCAAGCTCTAATAAATTTTTGTAAACAAACTTTTATTTGAGCGTTTTCTTAGGTTGAGGAGTCTAGGTAGTATAAATATATGTAATGGCTATCTATAGCCTTAATTTATTATGTTATTTTGACCGGTTATCAATGAAAAACACTTTTAAGAGTGGTTTTCTTTTCTATCCACATTAAATCCTTGATTGATTATTAGTTTTAAGAAGAGTTGTGATTCTTATCTTGTTTGTCTTGGCAAACTATTCACGACACGCTGCATTAATTGGTATCAAAGTCAAGTTGCACTGCATCAATTATTTAATTGTTGATGGAGATCTTGTGGGCTAAACAACAAAAAAATTCGTCCAAAGCGCATTAACTAGCACAGCAGGAACGTTAGTAATTACTACTCTTAACTATCGGCAAATATATCAAGGATTTAATGTGGATAAAAAAGAAAACCACTCTTAAAAGTGTTTTTCATTGATAACTGGTCAAAATAACATAATAAATTAAGGCTATAGATAGCCATTACATATATTTATACTACCTAGACTCCTGAACCTAAGAAAACGCTCAAATAAAAGTTTGTTTACAAAAATTTATTGGAGCTTGTCTGAACGTGTAAGAGGCTCTTTCGAACCTAACTATGGTTTCCTCGTATTCTTACATGAATTCTCAATTCACACAGCACCTCGTTCTAACCCAACTTTAAACGAGTGCATCTATGAATAACTCATTCAAACCCAACTTCATATGAGTTATTGAACGAGCTATTTTGTCAACTCGTTTTAAAGCTTGTTCAATCATAAACAACAGACGAGCAATTTTGTACGGCTTTTCAATTTTCTTTTTACGGTCTATTTTAACTTAGTAAACATTTGAATTAGAAAAACTTAATGAAATATGACTTTGTAACCCTCTAAATGAGCTTTCCAACGCCATTAATTATGTCCCCATATGATGTTAGAATCGCTATATATGTCCCTTTTGTTAAAGCAAATATGATTGAAAATTGTCCTCTATCAACAACCTTCATTATTCGACCTATGGCCCACGAAGGAATGTGGGTCAAACACGGTAGAGGATTTTCTCCCGTCCATTTTGGATTAGAGAATATCCAATTAATAATTAGGATCTCTCTAGAGAGATCCTAAGGCCATAAATGAAACATATGTCCCATTGATAGAAATAATAATAAAATATTCTATATATTTTAAATTTAATTAAAAATAATAATAATAAGAAGTTTAAAAAAATAATAAAATATTAAGGGGTGGTCGGACCACCCCAGTTGGGCTTGGGGTGGCCCAGCCACCACCTGGGGTGTTTCGGCTACCCTAAATTTATTTATTTATTTTTTCAATCTTTATTTATAATTTTTATTAATTGGGATGAAAATTTTTGAGTTAAGTTGAAATTTTTTGAGTTGAGTTGAATTGAGTTTAAAAAATTGCCAAACATGAATTTAGAAAAA
>NC_081541.1:4424351-4450631 GCF_901000735.1 Corylus avellana
TGGGTCACTTTTTTATATATTTTATATATTATTTTTTAATATAATAATTATAATTATAATTTTTTATTTATAAATAAGGGTAAATTTGAAATTTTAAAAAAAATTAGGGGTATAAAGGTCTTTTACTAAATTAAACGTTTGATTTAACTGCAAAAGCTAACGGTAGGGGGGTATTTGAAAGGAAATGAAAGTTTGATACACCAAAGTGAGAGCTTTTGAACAATGGGGGGGTGTCTGCAAAAAGGGTGAAAGTATAGGGGGTATAAGTGAAGTTACCCCTATTTAATTTTAATCAAATAATGATTTTAAAAGCCACGTCTTTTTTAAAGTGACACAAGAAGAATTTATAGAATTACTCATATTTAACTTGTCAATGCCCTGTTTTCTATTTTGTAATGACATTTAAAAAAAAAAAAATGGCTTGTAAGATATTTTTTTCAATTCAATTTATTAAAATTGACATCTACTTTTAGAGTATGCAATTTTCACATACTAACAATTTTAGCAGGTTTTCTCTAAACTGAGCTAGATTTTTTCATTACAGTCTATTGAACTAACATTTGCATTTAAAGCACACAGTAAACACATATATTTACTTAGTAGTAAACTAGTAATAATGCTAAAAGAGCGAGTTTGTTTGAAAGAATGACTTTTGTTTTCTTTACTTAGAGTACTAGCAACAGTTTCCCTTTGATTTTATCTGAATTTAGGGAATAAAACTATTTTTTGCTTCCCTATGAAAATATATTTCACAATAGCTTCAATTACCTTTCTTTATACCATTAAAATATTATTTCTTTACAAAATACAAGTTTCCTACACACCCTCATTTTTTTATAAAATCTCAATACAATCCCCAATAAAAGACCAGAAGATAAAAAAGGAGAGAGGAAAGAGAAAACAAGGTTAATTTTCTGAACCTACACGAGATGTCCAAAACAAGGTTCTCAGTTATTAAGGGGGTGTTTGTTAAACAACACCCCACCACACCGCACTGTTCATGGACCACGGCACTGTTTATGGATTAAAAAAAAGAAAAAAATAATAATAATTGGTATGGAAAAATGAAAAAGTGGTATTGAGAAGTAAAAAATTGTGTTTTGTAGTGATTTTTTTTATTTGAATAGTAATAAAAAGTAAATGATTGGATATAAAAAGTAAGTGATTTGATATAAAAGTAAGAATATTTTTTTGGGAAAAAAATAAAGTGAATAGTGTGGTGGATGTGGGGGAATGTGAGGGGGTTTAACAAACATCCCCTAAGACAAGCACAGATATTGATTATATGGTGTTAGCTATAAACTGCTGGTTGTGAATTAAGCTGAATCCATTCAGTTTAAAGACTACTGCATATATTCTTTCAAAGCCATTGTCTTTTTTCCGGAGGGGCCAATCTCCCTACAAAAATTTTGAAAAAAATAAAAATTTATAAGGTAGTTTTAAATTTTTTTTGCTCTATGCCCTTCCCTCCTCCTTTCTTGCTGGTTTGTGTTTGTTCAGCATGGAGGCGCAGAGACAAGTCTAGAGGACCGAATTGGGGAATTGCTTAATTAAGTGAGTACGTAGGTGAAAGCATCAATTACATGGTGAGATGTTGAAAGAAATGCGAAATATTATTGGGGCCGGGGGCCAATGGTACGTACGTACCATCCCTTTCTAAATTATATATCATCACTTGTCCGTTTCTTCCTCTCTCATATAGAAATTGAGAGAGAGATACAGAGAAGGTGCATGCATGTGGACTAAAAACAGCAGAAAAAGGTGTGGGAAACCTGCATAGCTTCTGCTCTAACTTTATCTTTTTGATTTATAATATAATTTTTTTTTTTATAAATCATTTTTCAGTACTGACATATATATATATATATGATCACACCATACATGCATACATGGTCCATGTGATTTAATTCTCATAGACTAATATATGCTTGAAGTGGGTGTATAAATAAATGAACCATTTAATAATTGACAACGGCTTTTCAACCAAAATTAATGAATTGATAACAATAATATTCGATTCCAAATAAATGTGGAAGTTGGGAGATCGAAGATAATAAAGGTTGAATCCATAAATTATTATGATAGGTAAGTAGAACTTAACGTATTTGAGTGGTCACAAGGAAATGCCGAGTTGGAAAAATTGTTAATATCCCTTTCCTTCATTACGCTGTGCCTCAAATTTCAACTCATGGATCTACAAAATTTAGGACAGGACAAACTTCACAACTAATTCATTTTTGCGGTCCATTCTTTTAATTTAGACTAATTGACACACATCCAAACAAGTTATAATATTTGAAGATAATCAAATTTGCAAAAAAATAAAATGATATTTTCAAATTTTCTAAACATTATAATTTATAGGGATTCTAAACAAATGTGAAAACTAGTAGCAAATTCTTTAACGTGATTATGCGGATTGACCCGAGGGCCGCCTAGGCCTAGCTCCAGTGAATTAATATTTATTTATATATGTTCACGATTGATTATAGTTTTTTTTTAGCTTTTCAAACATATAGTTTTAAATGTTTGAAATCTTCAAAATTGGTTTGATGGTATATATGGTATGTTCTAGTTTTTCACTTCTGTAAATCTCTTTCAATATTATTAAGTATATCATATTGTTAATTATTTATTATATTCTTATCAATTTTAAATTTGACATTTCATCTTATATAACTCTTGTGTCCCTCTCAGAATAATTTGGCTCTTAAATCACCATTGGGCTTGTAATTAATCATGATTTAATTTTAATCAAATGATGATTTTAAAAGCCACATCTTTTTTAGAAAGGAATTTCTAAAATTACTCATGTTTAACTTGTCAATGCGAGTTAAATGCCCTGTTTTCTTTTTTTGTAATGACAAAGTTTTTTTTTTAAAAAAAAAAAAAAAAAAAATTGGGTTGTAAGATATTTTTTCAATTCAATTTATTAAAATTGACATATATTTTTAGAGTATGCGATTTTCACATACATTTTATTTCAATGAAATCTACAAATTTCGCATACATTTGACTTAAAAAGATAAAAATGCAATACAAGAGAAACGTCAAGGGAATCCAATTTTTGAACTGATTATATAAATTTCTATGGAACTCAACAATCCTCTACACTCTAACAATACTCTGCAGCTGATAATGCATAAATATCCTACCTACTGGTACTGCCATGGGATTAATTATATCAAAATGCTTGTTGATTGAAGAATACATACATCACACTACTAGTATATGCCCAGAGTTTCAGCTGTTATAGTCTTGAAACCTTGGAATTGTATGTTAGTTATTCTTATTTATGTCAATAAATTGTGAGCACAGATGGTAAGAAAGAGGACATGAAAAGCAAGCAATTGTTGTGGTTTAGGGTTTTAAAGCTGTGGAAAAGTACTGAAAAGTATTGTTATAAAAATCCAAAATGTTCATTTCAGCTACTAGTGAAAAATGTCTAAAACTACTAGTGGAGTGCTAGAATTCTGCATATATTGTTTACTTCTATATGCGTGAGGCCTCCATATTTTGTTTATAAAGCTTGTTCCTAGAACTGGTCTGAAATTGCTGAAGTGTAGCTAGCATTGGCATATATAATATTTTTAGAGTCCCAGAAACTTGCGTTTGGTAGAATGATTTTCACAATATGTTAAAGAAATTAGATAATATTGAACAAACAATTTTAGTACGTAGGGACAATTTTCCTCTAAACTGAGTTGGATTCTTCATTCCCAATCTACTGAACTAACATTTACATTTAGAGCACGTAATTATCACATAAATTTTTGGAGCATGTGATCATTTAAGAATTGCATATTTTAAGGATAAATGTTAATTTAACTTAGTTGAAGAACTTTTTTTCAACTAAATTTGAAAGAAATTTTATCATTTTTAGTGCGGATCTGCCTAGTTTTATAGTAGGGGGACACGATGATAGACCCTTTTCCTGTTTTGTTTTCCCCACTTTTTGTTCATGTTGGTTGAATGAAAACAATGATAAAACCCCCCTATGGTCGAAGGTTAGTTTTCTGAACCTACACGAGATGTCCAAAACAAGGTTCTTAGTTATTAAGACAAGCCCTGATATTGATTATATGGTGTTAGCTATAAACTGTTGGTTGTGAAGCTGAATCCATTCAGTTCGAAGACTACTGCATATATTCTTTCAAAGCCATTTTCTATTTTCCGGTGGGGCCAATCTCCCTACAAAAATTTTGAAAAAAATAAAAATTTATAAGGTAGTTTTTAGATTTTGTTTGCTCTATGCCCTTCCCTCCTCCTTTCTTGCCGGTTTGTGTTTGTTCAAGATGGAGGCGCAGAGACAAGTCTAGAGGACCGGATTGGGGAATTGCTTAATTAAGTGACTAGGTGGAAGCATCAATTACATGGTGAGATGTTGAAAGCAATGCGAAATATTATTGGGGGGCCAATGGTACGTACCATCCCTTTCCAAATTATCATCACTTGTCCGTTTCTTCCTCTCTCATCTAGAAATTGAGAGATCCAGAGAAGGTGCATGTCGACTAAAAACAGCAGAAAAAGGTGTGGGAACCTTGCATAGCTTCTGCTCTATCTTTATCTTTTTGATTTATAATATAATTTTTTTTTTTTATAAATCATTTTTCAGTACTAACATAATCATATATATATATATATACACGTCGAATCACATTCTAGAAAAGTCTCTCTAGGATTCTCTCCACCGACTTCAATCTCTATATAACTCAACCTGCAAATAGGGTTTTTCCCACTCTCCACCGTCTCTTGATCTCTGTACGTATTAGGTTAGTTTCTTTGTATCTTTACGTTATGTCAACCTTTTGTATCTTTACGTTTTCTTTGATTACTGAGAAATATATATATGAAATTTTATTGTGTTTAGAGATGGGTTTTATATATTAAATTTTTATTCACTTTGAATTGTTTTCACTTATCTGATTGTCTAAATTCACAACACATATTCTTTAATCACGTGCTCTTACTCTATTTTTCTAATGATTATGATTAGTTGCTGAGGTTTCAGGTTAGTTTCTTTGTATCTCTACGTTATGTCAACTTTTTGTATCTTTACGATTTCTTTGATTACTAAGAAATATATATATATATATATATGAAATTTTATTGTGTTCAGAGATGAGTTTTATATATTAAATTTGTATTCACTTTGAATTGTATTCACTTATCTAATTGTCTAAATTCACAGCACATATTCTTTAATCACGTGTTCTTACTCTGTTTTTCTAATGATTATGATTATGATTAGTTGCTGAGAAAATTTGAGAATATTTTGGACATCTATTTGGAAAATTTCACTATTTCAATCTTTTATTTTATTTCACTCGAAATTTGAACTCTGATTTGTACGTGAGAGTATAATTCGACACAGATCTTGCATTTTTATTTGGTATAATTTATTATGCATCGGATTAATTATTTGGCTAGCTTATTTGGCTAAGGTTTCAATATGTGAAAAGTATGTAATGTAACTCATTAAATGCGCTCTTTCTTTTTACCCTGCGTTGTTCTCTACAGCAAAAAGAAAGTTGTGTTTGAGTTTCAATTTGTGTTGTGTTTTATAGTTGTATTTATGCCTTTGTCAGTATAAGCCCACCTTTGCAATTTTAACATTAGTGTAAGCCCACCTCCTGACATCACATAGGCTCTCAAGTCGCTTCCAGTAAGAGAACATGACCTACTGAATAATGTTTGTGTCTAGACTATAAAGATGCACTTACAGATGAGACCCAAATGATGCAACGCGACGGAATGACCTAATGAATAATGTGTCTGGAGGTTTTGGTCCTTTGGACTCAAAACTTATTATTTGCAAACAATGTCAATCAGTTTGCCTTTGGAATCATGAGGTTAAGCATCCCATCAAGAGAGTTCAGCCAATCAGCCCCAACTGCTAGCATGCACACCATACTTGGAGATTTTCATTTACCTGTGAATGTTTGCAACCTATAGCCCAGAAAGTAAATATGAAGTTGATTGCTGCAGTAAATTTCTGAAGTACTTCTAAATCCAAAAAGTTCTAGCAAACTTTATAAAATTACATTTCAAAGATGATGTCTTGATGGGGGAACTTTGATAGTGCATGGGGCTTACTTCTTCCAAAGCTACCAAACCCATTAATCATCGTTAGATAATAGAAACATCTTGTTTGAATAATGTAGTAAAAATCTCTAAAACAGATTTAATTGATTGAGAATGTTCATAACGCACTTATTTGTTTTTTATTTTTCTTTTTTATCCAAACCCATTATGCCTTAAAATAATACAATGAAAAAACATCCGCGCATTGCGCGGGTTATATGCTAATAATTATAATTGTAAGAAAAATGTTGAAGAGGCACCTCTTAGCTAGATCACTCTCTATTTCTTTCTCGTGAGTGATTTTGTGTTAAAACCTAGAGAATGACGAGAGAGATGGAGATTATTAAGCATTTCACTCACCGGCATGTGTTATCGCTGAGAGATCAAAAGAAGAGAAGATAAGGTTTTATGCAAGCTTGCAGTTGAAGTGAATTATGTGGGTTCTTCCTGCACGAATCATGTGCAAAGCTAGCGCAGGAGTTCCACAACCCCCTTCACTCACACCCTCTTTCCCTCACACCCTCTTTCCCTAGTATACCAAGTAGACAAGTGAAATGGAGAGGATCCTAGCTGGCCCTCTTATTATAGATGCAAATGATTTTCACGTACATTTTAAAAAATGTACGTGAAAATTGCATGCTCTAAAGATATCAGTTTAATAGATTAAATTCAAGAATATTTCTCCAACCAAAATGTACTGAAAAATGTCTTAAAAATCCAAAATGTACGTTCATTTCAGCTACTAGTGGAAAAATGTCTTGATTAAACTACAAGGGGAGTGCTGGAATTCTGCATATATTGTTTACTTCTATATGCGTTGAGGCCTCCATATTTTGTTTATAGAGCTTATTCCCAAAGCTGGTCTTGAATTGCTGAACAATGTACCATTGGCATAACATTTTCAGAAGCTTGCGTTTGGTAGAATGATTTTCATATTTTGAAGTTAAAATCACAATATGTTAAAAAAAATTAGATAATATTGAACTAACAATTTAGCGGGGACAGCTTTTTTCTATATTGAGTTGGATTCTTCCTTCTCAATCTATTGAACTAACTTTTATATTTGGAGCAAATTATCACATATTTTTAGAGTATAAGGATAAATGATAATTTAATAGACTAAGTTTGAGAATTCTTTTTCAACCCAATTTGAAATTTTTTTTTTTTATCCTTTTCATTGTGAATCTGCCTAGTTATAGCAGGGGGTGGGGGAGAACACGATTGTAGATCCTTTTCCTGTTTTGTTTTCCCTACTTTTTGTTCATATGTTGAATGTCATTATATATAATCCCAGTGTGTATGAAGAGAATGAAAACAATGAGAAAACCTGCGGAAGAAGGTGAATTTCTGAACCTACACGAGATGTCACGAAAAATAAATTCTGAAGTCATAAGCACAAATGATTTTTTTTTTTTTTTTTTTTTGTTGCTTTGTGCATGTTTGTGTATGCCCCATCCTATTATTTGAGGCCCTATGTTCTTCCCAAAATATCCTACTTTTTTGACTTAGACATCGGAAGTATTGACTATGACAAATCTCAGAGAGCCAGCTCTCTCGTTGATTTCAGGTATTCCTTGATGTGAATTTCGTTGCTTAAATTTCTGGATCATCAGAGGTTGTCAATGAAATATAATAATAATAATAATAATAATAGTTAGAAAGGTTATAAATAAGTAAAAGAAATAATAATTTAGGAGATAAATGCAAACGTTCTGTAATGGCTAATGGGAGAGTAAACATATTTTTTTCCCTCTCTCATCTATAATTTAGACTTTTGAGAGGGTGTGGGCTAAAAAAAGCAGAAAAAGGTGACCGTGGTGGGAACCTGCACAACTTTTGCTGTATCTTTATCCTTTTGCTTTATGATATAAATGTATTTTTAAATATTCTCTCATTCTTCTGCATGTATGTCTGACATTATATGTAATTGCATGTAAGAAAAATGTTGAAGAGGTACTTCTTAGCAGATCACTCTCTAATATTCCTTTTTCGTGATTTGGGTGAAAACATACCTAGAGAGAAAGACAGAGAGATGGAGGTTATTAAGCATTTCACTCACCAGCATGAGTTATCGCTGAGTGAAAAGAAGACAGAAGATAACATTAGATGCAAAGTATGCTATGAATACTGCGATGAAGGTGTGATGATCTACAGTTGCAGGGAATCTGATTGTAGGTTCACCCTGCACGAATCATGTGCAAAGCTACCGCAGGAGTTGCACAACCCCCTTCTTCACCCACACCCTCTTTCCCTAAAACGCCCAGAAAACAAGTTTTTTGAATTTAAGTGTAATGGTTGTGGCAAAATTTCCTGGGGCTTCAGCTTCCACTGCGACAAGTGCGACGTCAACCTTGATGTTAAGTGCGGTTTTATAAGGCCTGCGATGGAAGAAGGGGAGGAGGCAGTCGTTGTTGGTACACATTTTAGTCACCGCCAGCATCCATGGGTACCCTTGGAGAACATACCTGCCAGTCACATTCGCTGCAGCGTATGTGGAAAATACTGCTCGGACCCGAAGACCTATGGTTGCCTCCAATGTGGCATCTTTCTCCATCCCTCGTGTTTGAACTTGCCAGAAGAGATTTTCCATCCCTTTCATCCATACCACCGTCTCACCCTAAAACCCATCAAGGATATTGATCATTACCACCCTCGCACCCCAAAACGCATCAAGGATGATGATGATGATGCTGTTAAATGCAATGCCTGTCGCAGGGATATCTACGGGGACGAGTACTTCGGCTGCGTCGCCTACTTTTGTAAGTGCTGTAACAATACCAAGACTAGCTTTTGCTTGGACGCCGAATGCGCTAGTGTGATAATGCCTGCCATAACATACGAAGGCCACGATCACCTCCTACTATTCTTGGACATCGATAGAAAAGTTGATGAACTGATCAAGAACTGCAGCGCTTGCAAATCCAGTACTTGTGAATCATATGGTTTCAGATATCTAGATCTGCATTTCGACGACAATATAGGTGATGAACGGATCAAGTGCAGCGCATGCAAATCCACTTGTGAATCATACGCTTTCAGATGTCTAGATCTGCATTGTGACTTCAATCTCCATCTTAGCTGTGGTCCATTACCATATACCATTCAACACAAATCCCACATTCATCCCCTTATCCTTACAATTTGTCCCATTGAAGATGAAAAGGATTGCGAGCCGGACGAATTCTATTGTAATGTTTGTGAGAAAGAAAGAGACCCATTCTTGCCCATTTATTATTGCAAGGAATGTCCTTTTGTTGCCGGAATTTCTTGCGTCATCTCAGAGGTACTTAAGCAATTGCTCATATATCAAATCTTATATATTGTTGAAGATTGATTTCAAAGTAAAAATAATAACTTACAGCGCGCTAGGGAAATAAATAAATAAATAATTTGGCACCACTATGATTTCCTCTTAACAAAATTTTTACAATGGGTTCATGTTGGTGACTCAAATATTTGGTTGGTTCACAGGTAGTATCATTGCTAAAGGGAGAACATGGAGATGTGGAGCTGAGGAATCCTTTTGGACAGTTTGGAAATTTGATTCGCGAGAAACAAGAACTCGTGACCAAGCCGGCTTTAACCTTGTTTGATATTTTTAATTCTTTGAGTAAAGCAGAGAAATCTGAATTGAATCATAATCTTGAAAGAGTTAGTTCTTGGGTAGGGAATAAGGAATTTTGGGAAATAATTACTTCAGAAGATCAATGGACAGAATTTAATTTCGAGGTTGACGAGGCTTACACAAAATTCATGAAATTTGTTGATATTGGCATAGAGATTCCTATAGAATTTCGGGATACAAAGGAAGATGTTCAGATTCCGGATTTCAAGTTTTGCTATAAGCTGCGTCCAGAAGAAGAGGTTGTCGATCTTGAGGATTACAAGATTACTCGAAAGTTGGCCCCTATCTTAAAGGACATGCTTTCCAAACACGGGGCTGTTAGTACTGCTTGGTCCACGTTAAGTCCAAACGTGAAACTTTATTTCTTGCACATGTTATGTGAGTGCATATATAGCATGATAAATACCAAAGTTGTGGATATCACCACAAATGATCTTCTCAACTGGTGGACAATCTTGGAAATCTCAAAATGGGTGGACTTTAGAATTCAATTTGCCTCTGATCATTTGAAGAGAGTTGCACTTGCTCATTTTGGTCTTTCTGCTGAAAAGCAAGGAAGCAACGTCCTTGATCAACTTGCTACAGACATCGAGGCACTAAAAAGGAAACTCGAGCGCTTAACATCTATAAAATCCATCTTAATCAAGAAATGCGCAGAAGCTTCAATGCTGAAGGGATGGAAAGCGGGTGTTGGACTACTGAAAGCAGGTGATGGACTACTATAAGTGTTTTTGGTTAATCATATCCTCTTTCTTCATTCTCAGAATGGCTGATAAATCAAGATTTTATTGTCCTCTTATTCATAGTTTCATGGGTTTCTTTTATCACCTTCATTTGTCGTTTCAGGCGCAGCTCTTCTCAAAGTTCATTTATCTTAACTTTTACAATTTCAAATTTAAACATAGCAGTTTACAATATAAGATATTCTCATACTGAGGTTCATTAGTTATTATTCATCTTGATTACTTGTTTCAACTCAATACATGTAGATAAGTATGCACATATGTTGGATATGCACAACGATTAGTTAGGAACTGTTGTAGGGCTCGAGAGACCTCTTTGTAAAATGGGCAGGAGTGTTTATTCGAACCCATCGCATTTGAAAGCATGCAGGAATATGATCCTCTTCATTTCGTTAGCCATTTCATTTTATTTTCTTGAATTTAACGTCATTTAAAATTTTTGAATGAATTGGTAACATATTCAACACGTAACATTATATACACCATTAAATGTCACAAAATAAAATCTTGACTATAAAATGACTTATCTTCACCGCAAGTGAAGTGGATCCTAGCCCCTCTTTTTCGCAAAGGCATATTTTATTATAGATGCATTTTTAAATGATTTTCACATACATTTATGTGAAAATTGCATGCTATATTTAATAAATTAAGTTCAAAAAAAATTCTCCAACCTAATTAAAAAAAAAAAAATTGTTCATCGCTTATTTACTTGAAAAATGTACACTTCATATTAGCTTAAAAATATATGATTAATGCTGCAGTGACAACTCTTTTACAATTCTTACCTCTGGTGATTTTAGTCTTGTTTCTTTGTTGCCTTTGCATTGTTGCTGAATTTCTGTTAGCTTTCTTCTTAAATAGTGCAGATTTTGCTGCTGCATTTCCTGAGAATTATGAGCCTCCACTGGGTGGTTTCTATAGTTTGAAGTAGTCCATGATTATTCCCCAATAGTTCAAGTAAAAATCATTAAAAATCATATAATTAAAACTTGTTCAGCATTTGAGTATCTGCATGTTTGCCTGCAAAGTTAAATTTCATTTCCTTTTACAATGAAGATGAGATCAATTGTTTTTATTACAATGTTCAAGACCGAGTTAATGACTTTGTCGTTGAGACAGAAAAAACATGATGACAGTTTGAATACAACAATGAAAATGTAAAAAACAATCATTTACACACACAAGAGAAGGAACTTTTATTAGTAATAACAGGGTAATCATTTACTTTACATGATTTGCAATAAATAGCCTTGCAAAGAGGATATAAGCTCCAAATAATTGTTCTGTATAGTATTGAGGTGTCAACTACCTTATATTATATGCTGTGTAATTAGTGTTTGATAAGAGCAACTAAGGAACACTGGAGGCCATGTCTGGGTTGACACGCTCCAGACACGTTACCAATGACACGTTACTAACCTTTAGTAACGTGTCAACAGCCTTGACACGTCACAAACGGTCTGTTACAAAAAAATTGAATTTTTGTAGTGTGATTTGTTGCTCAATTTACAAGGACTATGATGATAATAATCACAACGATTCCAAAGATCGACAGCAGAAAATACGCTGTAAACAGGTAATGAGAAATTAATATCAGACGTGTTAGTAAACAGAAGTTGACTCCGTTGCATCTGAACAACAATTTGGATAATCCAAGAGCAAATTTATTTAAGCAACTTGACTGATCTTGTCAACCAGTGATATTACAATTACCATAAATATTAAAAGTAAACGTCTAATAAGAAGAACAACAATTAGCTAAAATTGAATGTGACAATGGTATCAAATATATATTCATTGTTAAACGACATGTCCTAGGCCAGATCTCAAGGTCACCATCTTGGGCCCAAAGACAGCATGAATGGAAACAGGTAGATCTCTGAACAGGCTGTCTAATGAGAAAAGGAAGAAAAGGTCATAAGCAAAATAACAGAAGATAAGAGCATTCCTGTTACCATTATCAAGTTGAAGTCAATACAACAGGAGAGTATATACCCCCACTTTTACAAGAGCCCAGGGATCATGTCTACCAAAAGTAAAATTTATAAACTTGATGCCAGTCCAGATATTGAAAAAATTTGGTATTGTCACTTGAATGTAAGCTAAAGCATGGTTAAGAGTTATTTTTAAACTACGACCAACATCCCAGTCCCAGCAAAAGGACAAACCTGGTTGTTAATGATCTAGGCATGTACATATTTTCTCTGACTACGACTCGAAGAACATTGAAAAAATGAAACGAAAGAAAATCACTTTAATCAAATTTTACCAGAGATGAACTAGATTTTAGGATATTGGATGCTTTCACAAGTTGTGAATTAGCTTGCGTAGTTGCAGCACTAACATCGTCTGAGACGATAAAGAGCACACATTAATTAATTAGCATAATCATTGTAGAGTATGCCAAGCTTTCAAGAAACCAAGAGTGAAAACTTGAAAAATTTAGTAGATATATGACTATTATGAACACAGGGTTTACGAATCATTGCACCTTGATCATGAACCAGCACGTCCAACCGTGCGATCTCTTGTCTACACAAAATGTAATAGAAACTTAGGTTGCACTATTCTACATTCACGCAAGCATCTAGGTTTCTGGTTGGCTAACCCGATCTTGTCTCAAAGACCTTTAGGGTCTTGACTGGCAATGTTCAGGCAGTATGTACAGTTAAGCTAAGGCAGTATATACGTATTGATAAGCTGGAAGCCCAATGGCCTCCTCCCTTTAGAGACCCACATTTTGAGACTGATGCAGGCAGCATTGAAGACATAACCTAGATTTTTCCGTTATATGCCACGCAAGCCCTGTAATTCATGAAATTTATCTTGTTTCTGGAATCACCTGGGATATTCTAACCAGCGACCAAAGAGCTGAGAGGCATTTGGCTTGACGGGAAGAAAATTAATAATAATAAAAAAATCAAGTCTTAGAAAGAGGAAGTCTACTTCATTTGTGTAGGTGCGTTAACAAGAAAATAAATATTTTTAAGTATCTTCTAGGTACAGAACATCAATTGGTCTCCTTTGACAACAATCCTCTAGAAAACGTCCGCAGTTCACAGAAAGTAGACATTTTATATGTCCCATTTTCTTTATGTAAGCAGGAGTTTTGAGTTTTTAGGATAGACCACTTGTGTGGCCCCCACCAGGAGGAGAAGAGGATATGGTGGGGGAAGAACACATTTTCCTAGCTAGAAATTCAATTAACCAAAGGCTATAAAATCACAAATGAAAATTTAATAATTGAAAACCATTTTTTTTTTGGTTCTCACATTATGCCATAACAATAAAATATAATTATAATCTCTCAAGGCAAAGAACTTACAAGTTTATGAACATAGAATAGTATTTTGTTAATATTATGTATTGAGAGTACAAGTAGAGCAGAGCAGCCAAAGAGTACAAGCAGAGCAGTCAAAGCAAGTGACTTACCTTGCTGCCAAATAAGCATGCAATAGACTCCATAATTGTAGGAGCAATTTAGTTACTAAGTTACAAGTTTATTAGTTAAGCTTTCAGTTGTAAGTTGGTTATTTTACACGTGTTCAAACTGATTCTGTTTTTCATACTAAGCTGAAACAGACTTGGTATATATAGTGTACATGCAATTCTAAATGAGAAGCTAAGTTGATTTTTTCTCCAAGTTTGAGCATTCTTTTCCATTTCCATTATGGTATCAGAGCTTTTTCTCTGAATTCTCCGCATCTTCTTCATTTTTTTTTTCTTCTCCTCTGTTTTCTCTGTTTTTCATATCTCCTTACTGCATTCCTTCAATGGTGATTCCTGCTGCTTCTTCAAATACAACTTTTTCTTCCACAGAAATGGACTCTTCTAGTCCTTTCTTTCTTCATCATGGTGACAGTCCAGGTGCCATGATTGTTTCTCAACAGCTCAATGGAGAAAACTACAATTCATGGAAAAGGGCGATGATGATGGCACTCTCGGCCAAAAACAAGCTGGATTTTGTTAATGGCACTCTGTCGAAGCCCTCCAATCTTGCTGATTCCACTGGTTTGGCATGGACTAGATGTAATAATATGGTTCTATCGTGGTTATTGAACTCAGTTTCAAAGGAGATCGCCACAAGTATCATCTATATCGATGATGCTTCTGAAATGTGGAACGACCTTCATGATCGTTTTTCTCAGCACAATGGGCCGCGTATTTTCCAGCTCCAGAAGGCTATTTCTTCTCTGTCACAGGAAAATAGTTCTGTAAGTTCCTATTTTACTGCATTGAAAGGTTTATGGGATGAGCTGGATAACTATCAACCAATTCCTACATGCACCTGTGGAGCTTTGAAGATTATCGTGTCTTATCACCAGCAACAGCATGTTTACCAATTCCTGATGGGGTTGAATGAGAGTTATTCCCAGGTTCGAGGACAAATTTTGTTGATTGATCCACTTCCCTCTATTAATAAAGTCTTCTCCCTTGTTATTCAAGAGGAAAGGCAACGATTGATTTCTTCTTCCAGTTTTTCCTTCAATCAGAACACTACTGCCTTGCTTTCAAAGGCTGTTCCTCCAAATCGTTTTGCTGCTAATAGATCTTATCAGAATCGTAAGGAAAAGCCCATATGCTCTCATTGTGGTGTTCCTGGACACACTATGGAAAGGTGTTATAAGCTTCATGGCTTTCCCCCTGGTTACAAATTCACCAAAGGAAGGAATGCTCCACATTTTGCTAGTCAAGTCTCTAACTACACTATTCCTCAGTTGCCTATCACCTATGAACAATGTCAGCAGCTTATGGACATGTTCAAGCCTCCAATTCCAGAACTTGAATCTTCTGTCCATCAAGTTCCACTCTCCAGTCAGATTTCAGCAGATCCTATTCAAGGTGACACTTCTACCAATCTGACAGGTGCAAGTAATTTCTCAATTACCTATCCATTATCTCTCTTAGATACAAAACATTCAGTTTTTGCATCTTCTACTTCTCTAACTCAACAAAATTCATTAACAAATTCTGTCAAAGCTCCTTGGATCATTGATACTGGAGCTACAGATCACATGATCTGTTCTATTTCATTTTTCACCACTTTCACTTCTGTTACTTCAAAAACAGTAAGGTTACCTAATGGACAGCATGCATCAGTTACTCATGTTGGCACAATTAAGATTTCAGAATCTTTTACATTAACTGATGTGCTTTGTATTCCTTCTTTTTCATTCAATTTGATATCTGTTAGTAAGTTGGTTAAAAGCTTACAGTGTTGTTTCATTTTCTTATCAAAATTCTGTTTCATTCAGCACCTTACAAGTTGGAGAACGATTGGTGTGGGTGAAGATGCTGGAGGTCTATATCATTTGCTGCAAAATCCAGTTTCTGTTTTACCTTTGAATTCTGTAAATTTCAGTTCTTTCAAGTTTAATAATGCAGTCACTAGTTTGGCATCTACTAGTTTTTTTGTTGAATCTGTCAATGCTAGTTTGTGGCATTTCAGATTAGGACATCCCTCTGACTTGCCTTTAAAGATGCTTAATTTCCCCTGTAATTCCTCAGCTTCTTCATGAATCCAATAAAACTTGCAGTATTTGCCCTTTGGCTAAGCAACACAGATTGTCTTTTCCCCATAGTTCTTCTGTTTCTAAGCAACCTTTTGATTTAATTCATTGTGACATTTGGGGCCCTTTTTCTGTTAAATCCATTAGTGGTTCTTCTTACTTTTTAAATTCCAGAAGAAGAACTTGCTGTTCAGTGAGTCCTAGATGAACTCATCTCCAGCTCGTGGGCATCATAACTGCATAATAATTTGTGAAAGTTAAGGGGTGGAAGTTAAATATTTGATCAAAGATGACTGCTAAAAATATGTATAGTCTTTATGCCTGTGTGTGGGCGTGCGCGATCAAATAATTGCTCAAGCTTCGCTGACATTGCTAAATATTGCCTAATCGATCTGTCCTAGAAATAAATTGACATTCTCATGGATATCTGTGGAGTTTTAATGTTTGCATTGTGCAGCCCAATTTTAGCAAAATATTAGGTGAAATAGTTACATAATTGATGATACCGGCAGTGAGGCTGGCCATGTGTAACATCATCAATGCTTGCTTCATCCCATAACAGATGAACTTAAAAAAAAATGAATTTACATAAATTTACTTGGGTTCAAATTTGGAAAGGAAAACATTGACAATTTTGGGTTCTGCCAATCAAGTCAAATTTTTTTATGTAATAACTTCTTCCAACTTCATAGGTTGTGAAATCTTATGCACTTCCATTTTTTATTTTTACAAAATTCAACAAGTTTATCAAAAAAATATAATTACCTTCGGGCTTCAATGCACCTTAAGGGTGCGTTTGGCATTGCAATTTCATATAAACAAAAAGTACAATTTTAAATTAAATCGCAAAAATTTACGTTTTCAAATCATAAGTAAGAAATTGTTTTTTTGAAAATACACAATTTTAAAGGTTAAACTGCAACTTTAAAAGTCAAACTGCAATTTTGCTAAATGCTTAACTGCATTTTTAAAAATCACATTTTTAAAAATAATACATTTTTAAATCGCACTTTCTAAAATCATAAACTCAAACGGACCCTTATTCAGTATCTTGAGACTTTAAAGTATAAACCAAACAAGGCGAATACCAGTTACAAAAATAGAAATATGGAGATGCAGAACTAGCCAAGTTGTGAAGAGACAACTATCTGGATGGAAGAACTTCATTAGGAACAAAAGGAGCATACTTTGTATCCCTCTCAGTTGCAGCCTTCTGAAATTCTTTAAGAACCGACTGGAAATTTGCGAGCTTATCAGCGATCTTCTTGGCAGTCTGCAGTTTAATGAATACATGTCAAGGCACAAGAAATGAAACCCAACTCCGTCCATCCCACCACCAAAACAAAGGAAATGGATAACTAATAAATGACTCTCTCCTAACTAAACAGACATTCAGATTGAAGGAAAGGTACATAAACATTAAAAGATCCAATTTCTTTTTTTTTTTTTTTTAATACAGTAGAATAGGGTGGAAGGAGAAGCATGTGTAGGCGAACCAAGAGAACAACACAGAGAAAGAGAGTTATCCAATGATGAAGTGTTAACTTCTAAAATTATATTAAATATGCACTTACACTAACTTCCTATTAATAAGATCCTATTAATTTTTTTTCATAAAAATTATATTAAAAGGCAATGACATACAAAAATGCAATACAAGAAACAGGGGAGTCCAATTTTTGAAGTGATTCTATAAATTTCTATGGATCAGCTCAACAATCGTCTACACTCTAACACACTCCCATTTCTTCTAAATTTGGCATATTACATAGGACCATCCTTGTCCTTCAGAAATACTTTTGGTCACAATTCGTAAGTTTTTATTTTAAACGTTGAAGAGAAACTGAGTTAATCGAGCAGCTATTTTCTCAAAGCTTTGAAAGCATAGTTTTAAAAACTTTTGCAGTGTTAACGCAAAGATAAGCCCCAAACATTTGAACTGTTTTGACTTTTGATCCTTCTCATCCTTTAGCAACTGAAACGACCCTAATGAACAAATATCAATTAATTCGGGATGTGATAATACTGGAATCGTTTCCTCGTTTATATATAGTGAGGAGAACAGAGTGTGTGATGTCTGCGCGTGTCAGTACGAAAGAAAGTGTGCGCGTTTTGAGTGCAGAATAGATGTTTGGTGTAATGTGTGTGTGAGATGTTCAGACTGTTCAGCCGTGTGTCTTGTGGGTTGGGCAATTTTAATAGAATGTCTGGCATTAATGGTCAGTGAGCTCGGCATGTACAGCTCCTGCTACAGATGGGCTTTAAAATTTGATATGGGGATTTTACTTCTTGAGGCTGTGAGCATTCATTTTCTTCAACCAGGCCCATTCACATATTTTTGAAGCATTGATTAAAGCCAGAGCCCAGAGGGAAAAAAGACATGTATTGTTTTTAAAATGAACTCACGATAGAGTCCTGCCGAAAATGTCAATTATTTTCCAAAAACATAAAAAAATATGCCTCCATGACAATAAAGGGACCTCCAACGCCAGAGAGGAGCCCTCAACGGCCATGGAGGTCCAACCTCCATGGCTCCATAGCTCCATGTACTTGAGGCCTTCTATGACCACGAAGGGACCTTCATAAGCCTCACAGCCAAGGAGGGGGTACGCATGCAAGGAGGCAACATTATCCTCCATGCCCACCTAGGCAATTGCCAATTTTTTATTTTAATCATTTTTGTTTTCTTGTTCAATAATAATAATTATAATAATAATAACCAATGGCTAGTTGAGAGTGTCTTGTCAACACGCTTAAAGATGAATGTTTGATAGACTTATAATATCTGACATTATTTAATAATGAATCAGGCCGCGTGAATCTATTTGACAAAATCGAAAATCTATGGGTTTTATGATAATGGATTAAAGCATAGTATCCTGTTTCTCAAAAAAAAAAAAAGAAGATGTAAATGCTTGGGCCTTGTTTGGGAAGCAAGATTTTCCAACTCAATCTCAAATTTTTTCTAAATTCATGTTTGGCAATTTTTTAAACTCAACTCAAAAAATTTCAACTTAACTCAAAAATTTTCATTCCAATTAATAAAAATTATAAATAAAGATTGAAAAAATAAATAAATAAATTTAGGGTAGCCGAAACAATCCAGGTGGTGGCTGGGCGACCCCAAGCCCAACTGGGGTGGTCCGACCACCCCTTAATATTTTACTATTTTTTTAAACTTCTTATTATTATTATTTTTTAATTAAATTTATAATATATAGAATATTTTATTATTATTTCTATCAATGGGACATATGTTTCATTTATGGCCTTAGGATCTCTCTAAAGAGATCCTAATTATTAATTGGATATTCTCCAATCCAAAATGGACCGGAGAAAAGCCTCTACCGTGTTTGACCTACATTCCTTCGTGGGCCATAGGTCGAATAATGAAGGTTGTTGATAGAGGACAATTTTCAATCATATTTGCTTTAACAAAAGGGACATATATAGCGATTCTGACATCATATGGGGACATAATTAATGGCATTGGAAAGCTCATTTAGAGGGTTACAAAGTCATATTTCATTAAGTTTTTATAATTCAAATGTTTACCGAGTTAAAATAGACCGTAAAAAGAAAATTGAAAAGCTGTACAAAATTGCTCGTCCGTAGTTTATGTTTGAACAAGCTTTAAAACGAGTTCACAAAATAGCTCGTTCAATAACTCATATGAAGTTGGTTTCGAATGAGTTATTTATAGATGCACACGTTTAAAGTTGGGTTAGAACGAGCTGCTGTATGAATTGAGAATTCAAGTAAGAATACGAGGAAACCATAGTTAGGTTCAAAAGAGCCTCTTACACGTTCAGGCAAGCTCCAATAAATTTTTGTAAACAAACTTTTATTTGAGCGTTTTCTTAGGTTCAGGAGTCTAGGTAGTATAAATATATGTAATGGCTATCTATAGCCTTAATTTATTATGTTATTTTGACCGGTTATCAATGAAAAACACTTTTAAGAGTGGTTTTCTTTTCTATCCACATTAAATCCTTGATTGATTATTAGTTTTAAGAAGAGTTGTGATTCTTATCTTGTTTGTCTTGGCAAACTAATCACGACACGCTGCATTAATTGATATCAAAGTCAAGTTGCACTGCATCAATTATTTAATTGTTGATGGAGATCTTGTGGGCTAAACAACAAAAAAATTCGTCCAAAGCGCGTTAACTAGCAGAGCAGGAACGTTAGTAATTACTACTCTTAACTATCAGCAAGAATATTTGCCTTGTTTGGGAAGCAAGATTTTCCAACTCAATCTCAAATTTTTTCTAAATTCATGTTTGGCAATTTTTTAAACTCAATTCAACTCAACTCAAAAAATTTCAACTTAACTCAAAAATTTTCATTCCAATTAATAAAAATTATAAATAAAGATTGAAAAACTAAATAAATAAATTTAGGGTAGCTGAAACACTCCAGGTGATGGCTAGGCCACCCCAAGCCCAACTGGGGTGGTCCGACCACCCCTTAATATTTTATTATTTTTTAAAACTTCTTATTATTATTTTTTTAATTAAATTTAAAATATATGTAATATTTTATTATTATTTCTATCAATGGGACATATGTTTCATTTATGACCTTAGAGAGATCCTAATTATTAATTGGATATTCTCTAATCCAAAATGGATAGAAGAAAATCCTCTACCGTGTTTGACCCACATTCCTTCGTGGGCCATAGGTCGAATAATGAAGGTTGTTGATAGAGGACAATTTTCAATCATATTTGTTTTAACAAAAGGGACATATATAGCGATTCTGACATCATATGGAGACATAATTAATGGCGTTGGAAAGCTCATTTAGAGGGTTACAAAGTCATATTTCATTAAGTTTTCCTAATTCAAATGTTTACTGAGTTAAAATAGACCGTAAAAAGAAAATTGAAAAGCCGTACAAAATTGCTCGTATGTTGTTTATGTTTGAACAAGCTTTAAAACGAGTTGACAAAATAGCTCGTTCAATAACTAATATGAAGTTGGGATCGAATGAGTTATTCATAGATGCACTCGTTTAAAGTTGGGTTAGAACGAGCTGCTGTGTGAATTGACAATTCATGTAAGAATACGAGGAAACCATAGTTAGGTTCGAAAGAGCCTCTTACACGTTCAGACAAGCTCCAATAAATTTTTGTAAACAAACTTTTATTTGAGCGTTTTCTTAGGTTGAGGAGTCTAGGTAGTATAAATATATGTAATGGCTATCTATAGCCTTAATTTATTATGTTATTTTGACCAGTGATCAATGAAAAACACTTTTAAGAGTGGTTTTCTTTTCTATCCACATTAAATCCTTGATTGATTATTAGTTTTAAGAAGAGTTGTGATTCTTATCTTGTTTGTCTTGGCAAACTATTCACGACACGCTGCATTAATTGGTATCAAAGTCAAGTTGCACTGCATCAATTATTTAATTGTTGATGGAGATCTTGTGGGCTAAACAACAAAAAAATTCGTCCAAAGCGCATTAACTAGCACAGCAGGAACGTTAGTAATTACTACTCTTAACTATCGGCAAATATATCAAGGATTTAATGTGGATAAAAAAGAAAACCACTCTTAAAAGTGTTTTTCATTGATAACTGGTCAAAATAACATAATAAATTAAGGCTATAGATAGCCATTACATATATTTATACTACCTAGACTCCTGAACCTAAGAAAACGCTCAAATAAAAGTTTGTTTACAAAAATTTATTGGAGCTTGTCTGAACGTGTAAGAGGCTCTTTCGAACCTAACTATGGTTTCCTCGTATTCTTACATGAATTCTCAATTCACACAGCAGCTCGTTCTAACCCAACTTTAAACGAGTGCATCTATGAATAACTCATTCAAACCCAACTTCATATGAGTTATTGAACGAGCTATTTTGTCAACTCGTTTTAAAGCTTGTTCAAACATAAACAACAAACGAGCAATTTTGTACGGCTTTTCAATTTTCTTTTTACGGTCTATTTTAACTTAGTAAACATTTGAATTAGAAAAACTTAATGAAATATGACTTTGTAACCCTCTAAATGAGCTTTCCAACGCCATTAATTATGTCCCCATATGATGTCAGAATCGCTATATATGTCCCTTTTGTTAAAGCAAATATGATTGAAAATTGTCCTCTATCAACAACCTTCATTATTCGACCTATGGCCCACGAAGGAATGTGGGTCAAACACGGTAGAGGATTTTCTCCGATCCATTTTGGATTGGAGAATATCCAATTAATAATTAGGATCTCTCTAGAGAGATCCTAAGGTCATAAATGAAACATATGTCCCATTGATAGAAATAATAATAAAATATTCTATATATTTTAAATTTAATTAAAAATAATAATAATAAGAAGTTTAAAAAAATAATAAAATATTAAGGGGTGGTCGGACCACCCCAGTTGGGCTTGGGGTGGCCCAGCCACCACCTGGGGTGTTTCGGCTACCCTAAATTTATTTATTTATTTTTTCAATCTTTATTTATAATTTTTATTAATTGGGATGAAAATTTTTGAGTTAAGTTGAAATTTTTTGAGTTGAGTTGAATTGAGTTTAAAAAATTGCCAAACATGAATTTAGAAAAAATTTCAGTTTGAGTTGGAAAATCTTGCTTCCCAAACAAGGCTAAGTAAAGTTTCCTAATAAAAATTTAACTTGGACAAGAAACTTGATTCAACTTTTCTAAAACGACACTTTAGCTGTATAACATGACAAAGTTTGCAAGAGAGAATTTATGTTAATTAGCTGTTAACTAACTTGTGAAGTTAGTCTATAAATTAGGGTTGCACTTTATTAAATTAGTAGTTTGTAGAAACGATGCACTAGCTGTTCGGTACAATATTGTACCGAAGAGCTAGTTCATCGTTTCTACAAATTACTAATTTATTAACGTGATATTGTACCGAACAGCTAGTTCATCGTTTCTACAAACTACTAATTTATTAAAGTGCTGCCCTAATTTATAGACTAACTTCACATGTTAGTCTAGTAGACGTGCAAATTTATGGGGTTAAAAATTGGTCAACAATTGCGGTAGTGTTTTCAAACAACATGGTTTTTTTATGGTATTGTTCACAATAAAAATAAAATAAAAATAAAAAAGAAAATAATGATTGGTATAAAAAAATTTTTAAAAAAAATGGTATTGAAAAGTGAAAAAAAAAAAGTTTTGTAGTGATTTTTTTTTATTTGAATAGGATTAAAAAGTAAATGATATATTAGTTAAAAAATGCCGGTAAGAACTTTTTTTTTTGTAGTTATTGTATTTGGGAAGGGGGGTGTTGTTTAACAAACAACCCCTATCTTGCGTGCCTTAACTCAATAAATAAATAAATAAATAAAAAATAAAACATTTTACCAGTTAATTAGAGCACTCTTTGCTGCCCCACCAAAACTATTTTTTGATCATTTTGGTGAGACAATTTAGCAAAAGTGGTTTAAATATTCACTTTTCAGACTCACCATTTTAACCAAAACAAAATGGTGAGTGAATAGTACTCACTAAAGACAGTGAGTACTATTCATTCATCAAATGAATAAAAAATAATATAAATTTTTTCTCTCATTCCCTTTTCTTTGAAATAGTTATATATATATATATATATATATATATATATATATAAAGATGTATTTGAAAAAAGAATATTTAAATGGAATAGTGAAAGTTGATACTTAAAATAGTGAGGCTGCTAGGGTGTTTTAAAAAAGTTGGTAGTTAAAATAGAGAAAATATTACGTTTGATTATTTTGGTGAGTAAAATTTGATAAGGCTGCTAAGAATGCGCTTAGAACTTGCACCACTTTTTTAATTTTGTGTCCAATATTTAAAAATTGAAATTGTCTTATTCTAAGTATTTGAAATTGTTTATGTAACTATCCGTCAATAATTTTGATCTTGCCTAACGAAAGAAGGCCCACATGCGCCCAAGGCCGACTCGATATGTTTTGGGTGAAAAGTTTAAACGGATAATTTTTCTTATATTTAAATATTAATTAAATAATATTTATTTTAATAGTAATATTATATTTTTATTTAAAAATTATTCTTTTTGCTTTTTGGGATGCAAAATTTATTATTGTCCAAAATTTTTGTTGCTCAATGCTTCTCACAAGGCCAAAAAAAATTTACCCACAACCTTCAAGAATGGAACGTTTAAGATTGGATTTTATGTAATAATGTCTTTATTATTATTTGATTCCCTAATTAATTGTTATCAATTTTTTAAGCCTTATATATTTTGCAATGTTAGATAATCAAATGATATTAATGCATTTTTTTTTTAAAAAAAAAAAGTAGGGGGCCTTAATTAAAGCATATATATTGACCACAATTAGGTAATTAATTGTTTTTTTATGAAAATTATTTTATTAGGATTCATTAATTGGGGCACTTTTTGAAATTACTTATTTACCATGATTAGATGGCCTTAATTAAAGAATATGGACAGTAATAAGGGCTTTAATTGCTTTTTACAATTTTTTTTAATATTTATTAATTAGAAGCCTTATTAAATTGGGGCCTTAAACAGCAGCTTAATCTGCATGGGGGTTGAGCTGGGCACTGCAAGTGAATTTTTAGGAGAGATGAAAAGTTTAAAATGCCCTCATTTTCCCTACATATATTAAAAAATAAAAAAATGGGGGACCCAGTGCGTTGCACGTGGGCCTTTTTTATTCGAGAAAATTGAAATTGTTAAGAGATAGGTTACATTGACAATTTTAGAAACTGAATAGGGAATAATGAATATTGTCAATTTTTAAACCATAAAGGCAAAATTAAAAAATATGGTGCGATTTGAGGGGGTATACACATTTTTTTTTTTTTTTTCTAGATAAATGGAGTGTGTGTTCAAAAACCTAAATCTCAAAAATACTAGAATATTGACTAGATATTTAGATTAACTACTAAATTCATGATCCTTTCTCATAAAACAATTATGAGAAACTTCACAAAACCTGTAACACCCTGGTCTCATATTGGGAAAATGAGAAGAAGCACACATAGAGTATATGGTGTATGAAGATAATCATGAGTGCTAAGTCCCACATTGCCTAGTTATTAGGTGAAACTAAGATTTATAATGAATTCTAAGGAAAATCTAAATTGACTAGTCATTTTAGGGTAGTAGCATAAATGTGGTTAGCGATTTATTCTAGGTCCTTACAAAACCCCTTTGAATTTTTACGCGTTTTACGCCCTCAAAATTCAAAAACTCTTTATAAAATTGATGTGGCTTTTAAAATTACCATTGATTTAATGAGAATCTTAAAAGCCATACTAATTTTAAGAAGACACAAAACAGACATGAATTTTCCCTATAGCTAGTGCCCATCAAAGGCGTACACGAGCCATATGGCCAAACTTTTCATACACAACACACTATAGATACATATACACTCCCTTCTCTAAAGGGGAATATGTTCCTCTTCATTTCAAGTTGTTGGCATTTCTCAAGGTCATCCAGAGATGCAGGGTGCAATCACCAACACATTCAAAGAAGACCTGGCCTGCTAGCTGGCTTAGGGGTTAGGGGTTAGGGGTGGAATTTTTTAGATTTAATTTTTAAATTAAATTAATAAAAATAATAATATGCTGACGTGGCAAAATAGTGCGTTTAGTTTGGACTGAGGTTAAACATTTGAGGGAAAATATAACATTAGGGGTTAATTTGCCTTTTCGATTGACACACGAAAAAAAAAGAGTTTTAGGAGTTTCCTGTTTTAGTGCGTTGACTTAGGGATTTATAAGATATTTACTTTCACCAAACAAGTATTTTTACGTTGATATCATGTCTCTCGCACAAGTGATAAAATTGTTGAGACCTGATTGTGAGAGATCGATCGGCAAGAAGCAGTTTCATCTTACAAGTTTTATTTTATCATTTATGGTGCTTTGACAATTGTTGAGCTAGTGGAGCATGCACTTAATCTATCCAAGGGTAGAAAGACTAAAGAGAAAAATAGGGAAAACTTTTGTAAATTAGCTGGTAACTAACTTGTGAAGCTAGTCTATAAATTAGGGCTGCACTTTAATGAGTAAGTAGTTTGTAGATGCGCTGAGTTTGTTGTAGACGTGCCAATTTATGGGGTTAAAAATTGGTCAACACTTGTATCGT
The DNA here is from genome assembly GCF_901000735.1 of Corylus avellana. Taxonomy (NCBI): domain Eukaryota; kingdom Viridiplantae; phylum Streptophyta; class Magnoliopsida; order Fagales; family Betulaceae; genus Corylus; species Corylus avellana. Next base: position 4,450,419 of record NC_081541.1, read on the forward strand.
GTGCAAATGGAACAAGTACACTTAAAGAGCATAACTATTGTTTTTGGCTTATCTCAAAAAAAAAAAAGAAAAAAAGAAAAAAAGAAAAAAATAATCTATTATGTTTGGCTCTACAAAATAGATAAAAGGAAAAAATATATATTTTACCACTATTGGGTAATGGATCGACCACAAAACCACAATGGCCCCCAGGATCAAGCAAACCCATCAAAA
>NC_081541.1:4450731-4453151 GCF_901000735.1 Corylus avellana
GTGGTCCACTCGCCGGCGCGTTGATGTTGGAATGGGGCATAGAATGCAGCGCCAGGTAGCTGGAGCGTCGGGGATGCTGGTGGAGGAGCGTGTTTCGGCTCGGGGCTAATGGGAAGGAGGAGATCGGGCTATGACAAGGTCGATCTTCAACACTCCATAGATGTGGCGGGCGAAACGTTGAAAGAGACAATCCAGGACGGAGGAGAAGTGGCCAGAAAGGGGTGGAAGATATAGCATTTGTTTAGTGAGGATCAAGATAGATCTAAAGCAAACTCTAGAGAGATAGGAGTTCTCTCCTAAAGAGAGAAAGCCAATAAAAAAAAAAGCATAAAATTCAAAAAAAAAAGAAAAGAAAAAGCTCTGTTCTCTCTTTTTTCACTCCTTTTTTTCGTGTTATTTCTATTTAGTAAAATTTTACTAATAATGTTACTTTAACTTTTGAAAAAGATAAATGTTAGTTAATATATTACTATACGATTGTCGAATAATTGAGATGACGTGATAGTAGAAATCAACCATTTATTTTTTAAAAACAAAATGTATGACTATTTTCTTCCAAAAAAAAAAAAAACAATTAAAAAAAGTTAAAGACCACTAAAATATGCAGCTTGAGCTAACTTCAATTACTCATGTTGTCCAAGACAAAATGGATAAATACCTAGAGAAAAACACATTTTTATTAGATTTTTTTTTTCTTTGTAAATCACTCCATCCTCCCCAAATTAGATTTTCGGATTTGATATACTGCCATCTAAAACAAATTTTACAAGCAATGTGCACTTCGTTAATTTAATAGTACAACTAGAATACGTTTCACTTTTAGAGTTTCAAAACAAGTTTTGTAATAAAAATTGATATTTCAAAGCAATATACACTTCATTAATTTAATCTTTCGATATAAATAAGTGGTTAATATTTGAATAATTGTATCAAATACAATATCACAACAATTAACTCCTTAAAACATTGATGGTGTAGGACAAAAGGTGCCGAAAAAGCTAAAAAAGGAATTGATCTTAATCTAAAGTCGAGCACTTTTGTAGTTTGTAGTGGAGAATTGTTGAGATAAAATAATTCTAGGATCTAGCAAAGCAGAAAATAGCATCATAGAAATAACATAAGACATCAAAATTTAAGTGGTTTAGTTTATTAAGTCTACAGACGATTCATAGTAAATTCATTAGCAAAAGGTGGAGTACAATGAGTAGTACAACTAAACCACTCAAATCCAAAAGCCCCAATACACTTAAGCTCACACTCGCACGTAAAAGGGAATTGAATACTAAAGAGAAAAAAATAATAATAATAAAATTACAAAATTTAGCTAATGTAAGTTTCAATACTATTAACTTAAATTTTTGTTGTTTCGTTGAATATATTTAAAAATTAAGAAGTTAACATGTTATACTAATTATAACAATTACCGCGAGAATGGTAGTAAAAACTTAGTGATAGAGGGAGGTGAACGTGGTTTTCCCTAGTATTAAAGATAATGACGATGATGTGAAGAGTAAGGATGAATGGAATGCAAATAATAATATTGATAAAACTTGTGCAATAGTACTTTTTTTTGTCTAATAAGATTTTTTTTAATTTTTTTTTTTTTCTATAGAATTTGAATTTTCAAAAAGTATAGGTTTAAAAGTTCAAAAAAGTTTTAAATAATTTGTTTTTGAGAATTTTAAAATAATTTTCTTTATCACCACAAACAAGGTAAATAAATTCGTTTAAAATTTATGAATAGTAAAACAATAAACAGTTATACAAGACATCAAAATTTAAGTGGTTCGGCATAACAAGCTTATATCTACTGGCGAAAACGATCCATGAGAAATTTACTAACAAAAAGATGAAATACAAATAAAACCACTCGAACCCAAAAGCTTCAATACACCCAGGTTGACAAACACATAAAAGAGAATCAAATACAAAAGATTCTCCAAGAGCTTGCTATCCCTCTCTTTTTTTCTCCTCACAAAAAGGAGCTACTGCCCCCAGACGGAGCTGCGCACACACTCGGCCCAAATGACACAGAAGGTGAGCCTTCAATATACATAGACAAAAGGCAGCCAAGTGCTTAATGGTGAAGTAATGAAAGTACTTCACAGTGAAGTAAATTTCTAAGGCTAAGAAGAATGCTTCTCCATGAAGCATTCTCGCAATAGACAAAATACACCACATAACAGCAACCAATAGAAAGAACAAAAGCTGGGGCCCACGTAAGACTTGAACAAGTTACTTTCCAATCGATCCGAATCCATCTCCCATTTTGCTTAAAACTTAAGCGGTTAAGCATGTGTAGTTTGGACAAAAGGTGGGCCCAGCCCACTACGCCACATCGATACGAATACGATCGTCCTTTTCCCCGTCTCCCATTTGATTAAAAAAAAAACTCAAACGCGCGCTACGCTCCCGCGTCC
>NC_081541.1:4453251-4468241 GCF_901000735.1 Corylus avellana
TCCTGTTTGCAAGGCATTATTTGCTTCATCTGCTGCTGTTGACGATGATGGGAGTAATATCGGCGAGAAAACTCCGACCGCAAAAAGCGTGCGGGAGCAACAAAATTCCCCCACTACGCCTCCTACTCCAATGGCTCACAACAAGTGCCGCTGCCGCATACTCAAGGGTACCACTGCCGGCGCCGTTAGTCCTGTTTGTGGGCCTTTATTCGCTTGATCATCTGCTGCTGTTGAAGATGATGAGATGAGATGAGACTTGCCTGTTGATTGGATTATCAGCAGCTTCTGTAGGAAAATTTTCTATATGAATGTATTCAGACAATGTGTTTGTATTTTTACAATATGTTTGCACTCAATTTTTGTCATGAACAAGTTATGTATATCTACTATAAATGAAAAAAAACAAAAACTTTATTCTTTGAAATCAAATCAATACAATGAACCGATTTATGTATGCTTGTCTATGGCTTTTGCTTAATAATTCTTCATTCTTCTCGATTAACAACAATATGCTCTTTAAATATTCTACAATAGAATGATAAACTGATAAGAACTCTAATTAATCATATTTCTAATATAATTCTAATTTTAAAGAATATAATCCTAATGAATTGGAATTTCAACTATTAACCCTTAAACCTATCTAATACTAATCTTATCTCTATGATGCAACAATACAGAATAGTGTATCTACAACACATATGAAGAGGACTAGAGGAAACCCAAAAAAGAAGAAAAGAATTTGCCTACTCATTGGATGTGTTTTGAATTGACATTCTCCCCAAAGCGAAACAGAATAATTTGTAAGATATTTAGAATGCTTCAAATATTACTTGCAGCATAGTATGGAGTTTATTCAGAAGAAAAGAAAGAAATCAATCTCATGACAGGGAATGATGTCACAAGACAACCTCAAAACAGAGAGACTGCAATTCTTTACACATGTTGTAGATAAAGAATAGGCAGGCAATGGTAGAAACAGTGAGGCTACTTGATTTTGTGAAAGGTGCAGCTTCATTAATATTTATTAGTAGTAATGGCATGCATTATGGAATGTATGTTGTTGAATTTAAATTTTAGTAAAATAAAAATTTGCAAATAAAAAAAAAAAAAAAAACAGGGGCATACTAAAGCCTAGATGTGAAGAAGCTTTTTTGGAAGCTTCTTTCGATCCAATATGCGGGCTTTACCTACCTTATTGACAGCCTATCTGTCAAGCAGTTATCAAGTAGCTCATCGGTTCTTTGATAATTCCAATCAACTAACTTAAGCATAAGAGATATTTCCGTCAAGACGACAAGTCTATGATCTTTTTACTCACTCTCTTTTACAGTTGTTCATTATTTGAAATCGACCGTGTGACCAATTGAATCATTAACGAAAAAAGTAGGGAGTACAAACCGTAAAAGAGAAAAGGAAAAAAGAAATTGCTTACTCAGTGTTGAACCACATCAACCAAACATATGACTATGTATGTACACCTTCATCAAGTTAATGCTTAAACGATTAACTGCGCCGACTGCACGGATTCAATTTGATATATGAAAATAGGAATGCAAATGCAGGTAAAAAGGACGAGGGACGAGTATGGGAAATTGAACAGAGTGGAGATTAGCATATGGGAATGCATTGAATTGCTTAACAGTTTTGTGGATGAAAGTGACCCTGACTTGGACGAACCTCAGATTGAGCACTTGCTGCAGTCAGCTGAAGCCATAAGAAAAGATTACCCGGATGAAGATTGGCTTCACTTGACTGCCGTTATTCATGGTATGCATATTCCTAGTGTCTGTTCCAAGGCTAAAATGCAGAATATCAGTTCCTTGAGTTTATTTGTTTCTTTATTTTTTCGCCAATATGCGTAATATCAGATAATCACCATGCATGTCAGCAGGCTCCATTATATATTCAAATTCAGATAAATTAAGCACCACTTTAACAACTTGACACCTTATTTTTGCATGGATTTCAGATCTTGGAAAGGTTCTTTTTCATTCTAAATTTGGAGAGCTGCCCCAGTGGGCTGTTGTTGGTGAGAAATGTGCTTTTACCAAATATATGGGAATGCATATATTTGTATTTTTAAATCATTTCAATCTGATGGTAAATTTTAATGTTATAGGGTATACATTTCCTGTTGGTAGTGCATTCGACAAATCAATTGTTCATCACAAGCTATTTATTCTCAAAAACATTAGCTAATTAATGCTTGACATGTTTATAAATATAGTCAGTCTAACGAAAGAAATGTTTGTGCTGCAGTATTTGAAGGACAATCCAGATTACAACAACCCTGCTTACAACACTAAACTTGCAATCTACTCTTGAGGGATGTGGACTAGAAAATGTGCTGATGTCATGGGGGCATGATGATTACATGTACTTGGTATATCCTCTGAACATTCAAATATTTTTTAGTAAATAAGCCTTAATATGGTTTCAATATTATAGTTTTCCACCATATATTATTCCACAAAGAGACTAGAATAAGGTTGCTTCCAAATCTCCAGGTTGCAAAGGAAAATGAAACAACTCTGCCTCCAGCTGCATTATTTGTTATTCTGATATCACTCTTTTTACCATAAGCATTGACTTTATCCTCTAACTTATCATTTAAAAAAATATTCAATAATTTGAAATTTTAAAGAAGAGATGATTTTTTTCTTTCCATCTTGCAGCATTGCACAAGGAAGATGCATATCACTACCTATTGAATGAAGAGGATCGACAGAATTTGAAGTGGGTTAAAATATTCAAGTAAGCTTCCATTTTCTGTTCACTAAATTTGCAGGTTCCTTTCTTCAAACCAGTTTTCTTTGAAACAATGAGTCATTTCTTGTGGAGCTGATTGCAACAACAAAACTCATTTTCTTATTTCTACAAAATATGTATAGCCAATATGACCTCTATAGTAAGAGCAAGGTTGGAATTGACGTCGAAATGTTCTACAAAATATGTATAGCCAATATGACCTCTATAGTAAGAGCAAGGTTGGAATTGACGTCGAAATGTTAAGCCATACCATCTATACCTCATTGAAAAGGTGTGTACCATTTCATAAGTCTGTGCTTTGGTAATTTTTAATACTCATTTTTTTCAATAATTGGATTTTTTTTTTTTTTTTTGCAGTATTTTCCATCAAAACTCAGATGGTGAACCCTTGGAGGTTGGAAGACACTGGAAAAAGCCAAAGGCTTAGTCTTTACTTCATGCTCTTTAATGCTGCCTTTTTGGCTGTGCTTCCATTCACTTGGGCAATTTTAATCACAAGGAGAGCCAACACCTCAAATAAACTATTCTCTTCTTAGAGTTGGAAAAATACTTGCTTAAAATTGCTTCTCTGCATTATTCCTTGTTAGAAAGTCTTCTAAGGTAAGAAATTCAGTAATGTCAAACCCGTAAAGTTACATCAGAGGCAGAGCTAGTAGTTCCTTTGGAATTTCTTCCTTCTTGTTGATGCTTGTCCGGTTTTAAATTTCCCGAACATAAACAAATTAGACACACACAAAATGAACAACAAAGGTTACTTAAATGAAATGACTATGAAAAGTGAATGGTTTTCTTTTTGTTCTAGAATATAGTTCAGAACAAATTCAGCATTGTAAATGGGATTTCCAATTATGGCAGCAGCAGATCTCTAAGAAATTGAAAGTCTTGAAACTCATTTACTTCATTGCAGTCGCATGTCATCACCAAAATTTGTTTCTTTCTGAAGCTTCAGCAATATTTCCTCTTCCTGCTCAAATTTTTGAGCTGCATCTTCCATTGCTGAAAAGTCCTCCCTCAGGAAAATCGTACGTTCATTCCCACACGAACAATGAAGTGAATTAATCCCTAGATTGTGCAAATAGAGTTAGTACAACCAATCTCAGGTGTTTAAAAACTACATGGAAACAAAACATTAAGATCTAGCAATACTCTCATACCATGAAAAAGGCAGATGGGATCAGAATAGCACCACTCGCACAAATTATATGCCAAGTAACAGTCTCTCTTGCAGAGGCTGCATACTAGAGTTCTTTGAGCATGTGGGTAAGTAGATGATACTTCTAAGCGCTCAAGAACCTGCTTATGCAGTTGTATGAGGCGTACAAAAGAAACCTTAACAGAACGTTGAGAGACAGAATCTTTGAATGTATCATCACCATAATTTTTTTGCATAGAATATTTGAATAGAAGCATTGCTTCGTTACAGAGAAGTTCCTCATAAGGTAGCATTGGGATCTTGTTAAGAAGAGCATAACGTTGCCTAGCCAGCTCCCCCATTGGGAACCAATCACCACTAGCAAAGTTAACTGCTTCACCACAGTTAAAACCTAAAATTGAACCCAGCAAGAAATAGTTAGAAGAGAGAGAGAGAGGGAGAGAGAGAGAGATAGAGAGAGAGAGATTTACCATGGCTAAATCCTGCATGATATGCTCTTGGAAAGGTTATAACAAACTCCCCAGGCATCTGGACAGCCTTGTACACAGGTACATTGTGTTCTAGGAGAATGCTTGGAGGAAACATTGTTGTTTTTTCTGCAAGCAGTTCAAAAGCACCATCCTCTCCATTGGCCGAAAAGTTATCACAAGAATACACATGATCATGGGCTACCCTTTCAAACTGAAGAGCTGCATGACCAGGGACGCCATACCAAGTCTTTGGCGCACCAGAGTGATGATAATTAATGCTGGTAAGGAAAATTGTGAAGGACATCAATATATGAACACAGCTTTGAAGAATTAGACGATTTCTAAAGCAACAAATGTAGTAAGATGTACCTGTATAGATAGTGATCTTCCACATGCCATGCAAACATACCAAATAGCATTCCAATGTAAAGCATTGGATGGGTTACTCCCTGAAACCAACTCAATAAAGTTAAGACCAAAGCTCTAATAAGATAGACTGACAAATTTAGCCAAGAGTTGAACAATGGTCAGCATACCGGTATATCTCTTTCAATCAAACGCAAAATGGAATTTGGAAGCCTTGGCAGAATCTGCAATCAAAGAATCGAGTTGTATACGAATTATAATATAGACGATGGAATGATGAGAGACAGAAAGACAAAATTAGGATAAAAACCTTCAAGTTCCATTTGCTTTTCCCTAGCTGATCATTAGGATCACATGAAAAGGCACTGCCATCAACATTGACTCCATATTCAACTGTTCGTTTCTTTCCATGGGCCAATTCATGCCAGAACACCTTTTCCATGTACTCAGGAGGAATAAATGAAGAACAAGGAAATCGACGAGCCAACTTGTTTGCTATTCTCTCAAACTCACGGTAGGTATATTTCCTGAAAAAAAAAAAAAAAAAAAAAAAAAAAAGAAGAAAGAAAAAAGAAAGTTGTGCTCAGACAACTAAATCTCATCATGGAGTTAACTGGATAGTAGCTTAGATTATGAAAGAGTTACCTTCCTCTCCTATAGAACGAGACCTTGTCATTTACATCCCATTTAGCCAGACGAAGAGGTTGCAGAACAGTTTCAAACTTGAAGTTTCTGAGTTCTTTCATTAGTACCATGTCAGCTGGAACAGAAGCATTTATTGGAGGAATAATCTTGCAGATTCCTGAAATTTGGTAAAGGAACAAATTGATTCAGGGATATTTAAAGAATTTTCATTGAAGAAGTTGTTAACACACAAGAAAGCTTTAACTGCAAATAAGAAAATGTTAGCATAACCAATTATCAGTTATCATATACCATATTTGGAAGCTTCAGGAGCAATGTTTTGCAGATAAATTACAGGATCCTCGAACTCCATCTCTGATGGACGGTATACAGGACACGATGAAATTTTTTCTGTCCATTCTTGATCTCTAAGGTCAAACTTATCCACTTTGTACTTTGAAGATACCTCTTTTGCAGTGGACTGAGAGAAGCAATTCTTATCAGTAACAACTTTCACCCCACATGATGTGAAAGCTTTTGTGTCCTTCACTGGTATTTGCGTTCTCTTATTAGTTCGATGCTTAACTTTATGGATCATTCTGGATTCCATCTCATCGCTCTCACCAAACAAAACTCAAACAATATATGGTACTACCTGAAACACAAATTTGGAGAACAATCAAAACCAATATTCATTTGCCCCAAATGGTAAATATATGAATTCTCTTTAAGTTGCAGGCAAGAACTTCAGGACTTCACACTGTTTCCATTAACAAAAGAACCCTTGCTACATCAACAGAGAGGTGCATTTACTTTCATATTAAGATTACACACAATAACATCAACAGATTGTTCCCATTACCAATGGTTTCCCAGAATACATTATGATAAAAAAAGATACTTTTTTTTATTCCTTCTTGGTCTGACCCTGAGCTGCACTGGATTTTCTTGAATGTTATACATTCAATAGCACACACAATTCATAATAATTTAAGCCACAGCCTAACAATGTACCCAAGGACACCAGATAGGGCCTGGCACCATAGCATAATGAGAATGTTGTATATTTAGTTCTGATAACATGAAATATATAGCAATAAAATCATCATCATCATAAAATTTAGCTCTAATTTACTGTTTGTTCATACTGAAAAAGGGGTTCCTAGGTCTGTTCATAAACATTCATTCAACAGTATGGACTACAATATCTTTCAATTAAAATCATACTTCCCTGCGTGAAGGTCAATAGAAAACAAGAACAAGACAGAATTTGTTACTGTACATAACCATACTAAGAACGGTTGGGTAAAAGAGAAGATGGTAGAAAGGGCCACAACTGTGTTTAATCAAGTTACTAAATCAAACAACATATATATAAAGGCTTGCGCATATCTTATAAAGTTTAATTCAAGTTTTCTCCTTATTCAACATAAGCAGAAAGTTGGAAGGCAATATTTTCCTAAATATCCAGTAATAGAAGAGGAGGCTCTTTAGTTATTCTAGATTAGATTTGGAAATTGGGGTGGAACTTGAGTTATTTAGTTCAAAACGCATGGTTCACAGAGAATTATATTCCAATATCTGATAAATGATAGAGAAAAAAAACCAGAAACAAAATAGCTATGAAAAATCAACAAATTTCTCTTAGATTCAGAACTTTACGCAGCATACAGGAATTACAGAGTGAAATAAAGAAACCCCAGAGAACCAAACGTATTAAAAACCAAAAATCTTGATACCCATATGTTCTGTTTGATTATCAAGAAAACTTAGAAAACAGAAAGAAAAAAAAGATTTCTATAGCTTCTGCTTTTTCTTTTTCAACAACCCCAAAGAACCAAATGTAGTAAACACCGCAGATATTGAAACCCACGTGTTCTGTTTGATTCTCAAGGAAACTGAGAAAAAACAAAGAAAAAGAAGATTTCTATAGTTTCTTCTTTTCTTTTTCAACAACCTCAGAGAACCGAACGTAGTATAACCCATCAATCTTGAAACCAACATGTTCTGCTTGATTCTCGAGAAAACTGAGGAAAAAGAAAGAAAAAGAAAGGCTTTTATAGTTTCTTCTTTTCTTTTTCTTGTTCTTTCTATCCCAGTTGTGAGGTTGATTTTCTTCTTCAAGTTCCGAAGTATGTTCTAATGATTTCAATTCTGACTAATCTTTTTCTTTCGGTTTCTTACCAACCAAACAAGGAAAAAGGTAACGACAGGGGAATAGAGAAGGGGAATACCGCGGAAACATAGGAGCCAGACAAAGAAGAGATTTTCTGGGAAACTTGAGAGAGACAAGATGCGGAAAATAAAACCCCACAGAAACCTCTCAAAGATCTCAACGGAAACCTCTCAAGAATTACAAAATTCAAAGGTTGCAGTTTCCTTTTATACTTGCTGGCAACCGTTGGTAGTTAAAAAATACCCCGTCTAAGGTGTACTGCTTTCAGTCCTCTATGACTGTGTGAGCGAGTTTCGTGTACGGCACCTCGTATCAAAAAAACTCAAATCGACAATCGTATCATTGAGTGATACGTGGAAATATCTTAGATAGGGTGTATATGCGGAAGCAAACAGCCAGCTGTACTTGGGCCCTAGCCGTTATGTTTCTAAGTCGGTTTATTAAATTTTGGGGATAAGGGATTGGTCTGGGTTTCCTTTTCTTTTTTGATTTTCCTACCAATAAAAGGGAAATATTTTAGAAAAAAAAAAAAAAAATCAATTTCCTCTTTTTTATTGGTCTCCCACCTTAAAAGAATTCCGTTTGCTTCCGGTTTTCCTTTTCTTTTTTCTTTTTTGATTTTCCAACCAATAAAGGGAAAAAGATTTTTGAAAAAAAAAATTTGAATTTCCTTTTTCTTGTCGGTGTCCAACCAAGAAAAGGATTGCCTGTGGCTATATATACCGTAGTAGTCTCACCGCCTTCACCCCATCCCTCCATTCGTCCAAGAAGCTCTTTGTTTGTGTGAGCCTCTTCAAGTTCACCGCCTTCACGCCATCCCTCAATTTTTAGCAACAAGTTCTTGTGTTAGCAAAGATTTCAATGGAAGAAATTTATTCCACCGACAAAACTCCGACCCAGAGGGTGGGGTGGAAGCATTCCACCGAGTTGCATGGGGATTTCTCAACCCTGTCTCCGACCTCCAAAAGGGTGCCGGAGCAATCAATTTTCCCGTCTCCGCCACCGACTCCCATGGTTCCCAAGAAGTGCCTTCGCCGCATATTCATGGGTACCACCGCCAGTAGTCCTGTTTTCAGGGCTTTATTTACTTCATCTGATGATGGGTGTCATGCCGGCGAGAAAACTCCAACAACCAAATGGGTGCAGGAGCAATCAAGTTCCCCATCTATGCCTCCAACTCCCATGGTTCTCAACAAGTGCCGCCGCCGCTGCACATTCATGGATACCACCGCCGGTAGTCCTGTTTGCAAGGCTTTATTTGCTTCATCTGCTGCTATTGACGATGATGGGAGTAATACCGGCGAGAAAACTCCGAGCCCCAAAAGGGTGATGGAGGAACAAAATTCCCCCACTACGCCTCCTACTCCCATGGTTCGCAAGAAGTGCCGCTGCCGCATACTCATGGGTACCACTGCTGGCGCCGTTAGTCCTGTTTGTGGCCCTTTATTTGCTTGATCATCTGTTGCTGTTGAAGATGATGAGATGAGATGAGACTTGCCTGTTGATTGGATTATCAGCAAGTTCTGTAGGAAAATTTTCTATATGAATGTATTCAGACAATGTGTTTGTATTTTTACAATTTGTTTGCACTCAATTTTTGTCATGAACAAATTATGTATATCTACTATAAATGAAAAAAAACAAAAACATTATTCATTGAAATCAAATCAATACAATGAGGCGATTTATGTATACCTGTCTATGGCTTTTGCTTAATAATTCTTCATTCTTCTTGATTAACAACAATATGCTCTTTAAATATTCTACAATAGATTGATAAACCAATAAGAACTCTAATTAATCATAATTCCAATATAATCCTAATGAATTGGAATTTCAACTATTAACCCTTAAACCTATCTAATACTAATCTTATCTCTATGATGCAACAATACAGAATAGTGTATCTACAACACATATGAAGAGGACTAGAGGAAACCCAAAAAAGAAGAAAAGAATTTGCCTACTCATTGGATGTGTTTTGAATTGACATTCTTCCCAAAGCGAAACAGAATAATTTATAAGATATTTAGAATGCTTCAAATATTACTTGCAGCATAATATGGAGTTTATTTTGAAGAAAAGAAAGAAATCAATCTCACGATAGGGAATGACGTCACAAGACAACCTCAAAACAGAGAGGCTGCAATTCTTTACACATGTTGTAGATGAATAATAGGCATACAAATGATGAAATGGTAGAAACAGAGTGGCGACTTGATTTACTGAAAGGTGCAGCTTCATGAATATTTATTAGTAGTAATGCGGCATGCATTATGGAATGTATGTTGTTGAATTTAAATTTTAGTAAAATAAAAAAAAAATTAAATAAATAAAACAGGGGCTACTAAAGCCTAGATGTGAAGAAGCTTTTTTGGAAGCTTCTTTCGATCCAACATGCGGCCTTTACATACCTTATTGACGGCCTACTGTCAAGCATTTTATCAAGTAGCTCATTGGTTCTTTGATAATTCCAATCATCTAACTTTAAGCATAGGAGATATTTCCATCAAGACCTCCGACAAGTCTACGATCTTTTTACTCACTCTCTTTTATGGTCGTTCATTATTTGAGATTGACCGTGTGACCAACTGCATCATTAAAGAAAATATTAAAAAGTACGACCTGAAACAGAGAAAAAGAAAAAATAAATTGCACTAGTTTATGATCACATAAATTTGTTTTTCAAATAAAAAGGAGTAAATTTTTATAATTTTATCCCAAATAAAATGAATGAAAAATAAAATTTTGAAGTCAATAGTTGAGCATCTCCAAAGAGACTCACCTCTCACAAGTCATAACACATCACGATCTTGGTGCCCCTAAAACACACTCATCTATGATTTCCATACTTCGTTGAAATTAAAAAACAAAGGGTAGGTTTAGTTTGACCAAAAATGTTATAAACAAATAATACTTTCCAATAACGTAGCGACACGTGTTAAACATAAAAAAAATTTATATGTCTAACATTTTTTTTGAACAAATAATGATTATTTTAGCGAAATGCCGGAGCCAAGTGAATTAATTCCAAGAGATTAAATTGTTGACGTTGTCTTTTATTTATCCAATTTTTATTTGTATATATAATTGGCAGGGGATTAGGGCTACGGGTTCTATCGATAACGACTTGCACGTCCTTCGCAGATCCGTAAATTCAGCTAAAGAACGAGTTCTTTGTATAATATAATTCACAACTCGGCTACAGTTTCTTTTTGTTTTGAATTCTGAAGAAGTTTGAGATCTGATTGGTTCGGATGAAATTTTTGACTGGAAATTAAAGTTGTAATTGGGAGGATCAAGGTGAAATTCGGAGAATTTTCCTATATGGGTTCACAGGTTTGCCAAGGTTAAGTAGAAAAGGAACAAAAAATCTCTTTTTTTTCTTTTCCCGAAAAGAGCTAAATTTTGATTGTGAAGAGTTGAAATTGGGGGGGGATCAGAGTGAAATTGAGAGAATTTTTCCATCTGGGTTCGCATATTTTTCGAGGTTTTAGTCGAAAATTTTCAAGCTTTATGATTATTTGCACAATCAGAATCATTGGAGTTCAAATTGGGCGAAGCGATTATTTCTCTGAATTATCATTTCAGGGACTTGGAAAGACTGTGCGAGGAAAGTGAGGAGAAGTCCGAAGATAAGAGAAAAGTGCGAATTTTGAGAGTAATTCAATCCAAGATGAGCGGGAAACAGCCGGCGAAGCTCGACGACGAGCAGCTCGCCGAATTACGCGACATTTTCCGATCGTTTGATTGCAATAAGGACGGGAGCTTGACTCAACTAGAGCTCGGGTCGCTGCTCCGATCACTCGGCCTAAAACCAAGCCCGGAGCAGCTGGAGGCGTTGATACAAACGGCCGATAAGAACAGCAACGGGCTGATCGAGTTCTCGGAGTTTGTGACGCTCGTGGAGCCTGATCTTGTGCCGGCGAAGAGCCCCTACACAGAGGAGCAGCTGAGGCAGATATTTCGTATGTTTGATAGGGACGGAAATGGGTTTATCACGGCGGCGGAGCTGGCGCACTCGATGGCCAAGTTGGGCCACGCGCTTACGGCGGAGGAGCTGACGGGGATGATCAAGGAGGCGGACACGGATGGCGATGGGTGTATCAGTTTTCAGGAGTTTTCTCGGGCGATTTCCTCGGCTGCGTTTGACAATTCTTGGGCTTGAAGGTATCCAAATTGTGTATCTAGGCTAGCCTTTTCTGATTTTCCTTTTACTGGTAATGTTTGGATGCTGAGAAAATGGTCGAGTGGGGAATGATTGAAGGTTAAATTTTGAATCTTGTGGTTGATACCATGTTTGGCCGATTTGAGTTTGTGCTTGCAGTGCATGCCATGCACACAAACAGGACTTTTCAGTCTCTAATTCCTTTTACACATCCTTCACTTTATCTTTTACCAACTCTTGTTGTGTTCTTCTTAAAATTCTTTGTATTTACACATTTGGGTATTACTACGAATTTGATTTTCAATGTTTCTTTTAATTTTATTAAAATTATTGATTGTAGGTGTAGCTAGTAATTCTTCGTTGAGTTTGATGTTATGTTTTTATCTATTATGAAGAACAAATTTGTCAAGAACTCCTTTTTAGATTGAATCAATTTTTTTTAGAACAATAGAAGCTAGAAGTTGGTGACCGAGAGAAAATAGGAAAACAAGGGCTCATTGAATATGTGATCTTTGTGAGAGGGATAAATAATAGAAGGGGTAAAACTAGTCTCAATAGGAAGAAAGAGTTACATATATAGGAGATTGAGAGTTGTGAAAGAAAATATAATTTTTTTAGGTTTTATTTTTTCTCCCTTTTTAGGGGCCTTTGAATGCTATTTCTTAAAGTATTTTATATATTATGGGGCTTTTAATGATATTTTTTTAGGAGACCTTAATTGCAATGCCCTCTGTTTTTCTCTGTTTTTCTATTAGAAATAGCAATGAAAATGCTGATTACTTATATATTCAGGAACCTTGATGTAATGCAATTATCTTCTTCAAATTACGTGGCTAATTTTTTATTTTATTTTTATCACTTTTTTGGGTGCATGAAACTTGCTGTACGCGGTTTTGTTTTGAGTAGCAGACCAGAAATTAGGAAACATGCCCACCTCTCTTGTGACGAGGAAATTGTGAGGAAAGTAAACTGAAAGGGGTGGTCAAGTTCTTGGAGGCTGGCATCTATCATTCATGGGCTTGAAAATATACGAGTTATTATTATTATTATTATTATTATTATTATTTATTTTTAAATTTAAAAAGAAAAAAAAAAAAAGTACATATACCCTTTCAAACTACCGCTCTATTGTCGATGTCCACCCCAAAATACTAATTATGTCAATATCCTCCAAACTACAACCGAATAAATTAACACTAGACCCGACAAAAAATTTGTAATTTATATTTATGTTTTAAACAATAATTAAATTTTGTTGAAATGTTTATTTATTTTGTTATTTATACTTTTTTGTTTTAATAAATTTAATTAATTTTTGTTGAACTTCATATTTTAATCTTGACCCCCTAAACGGAAATTATGGCTCCGCCACTGAGTGGAAGACCTTAAAATAATAACTAAGGCATCAAAAAGTGGCCTAAACAATAACGAAACACACAAAGCAAACAATTAATGGAAGAGCTTATGGTCTACCTGCACACTACTTGCATTTTATGAAAAATCCAAATACCTCATCAACCGCGGATTAATAAGTAATGGCTGAAAACCATGCAAGAGGCTAATCTTAGTTCTATCTCAAAGATAAATTTTAAGAGAGTTTTAGCAAATACATTAATATAGGTGGTGCATGGTTGTTGTTGGTTCATGCCGTAAGGTGCTAGGTTAAGTCCCACAATGAGTGCAACCTTTGTACGTATTTAGTTGCCACCGTTGAGTTTAGAACCCCTAACCCTTATTCGTCGTATTACAATAAAGGTTCTTTCCATTTGCTTTGAAATTCATAAAGATTAATTTACCGTAAAGAGTTAATATTTACAAGATTTTGAAATGACGGTTTTATTAGATATCTTACGACTAGAACCTCTCTTTTTGCCCATTAAGTCCGCATAAGGCAACAATATCTTAGATGAGCCCGCATAAGGCAACAATATCTTAAATTAGTTAGCATCAATTATCATCATTTAAATAATGTATTTGATGGGATAATATCTTAAATTACATGCATTTCGATTTGTCAAAATCATATCTAAACTATAATCTAATTATCTAAAATGATAAATGAAAAGTATCCTTATCTAAAATGCTAGCAAAACAATATTTGTCAGGTTGTGAAATACATCATGCCTCCCCCTACCATTGAAATAAATTTGAAAAAAAGAAAAAGAAAAAACAGATCATGCTTTCTAGTGCAACTTGCCTCGTGATTTACACCCAGACGGCTATAAATAGGCTCAAACATGGTGCAATCTTACTCACTCTTCATAGAAATTAAACCTTCTTGAAATTTAGGGCTCTTATTCAAAGAGTTTGAGAGATTAGCAGAAGCTTAGTTTTTGTTTGTTTGATTTTCTTAGATGTTCATGTGAAAAAAAAAATGGAAGAGAATAGAGATATTCTCAAATTCTCAAACAAAAAGAGAATCAAAAGGCAAGATTTGCATCCAAATCAGGCTTCATATATATCGATCGAATCAGTGAATTACCAGATTATCACATTATGTCTACCCAGAAATGTAATCTCTCTCTCTCTCTCAAACACATTTACATACATATATGCATGTTTCTATTAGCATTATTTTCTGACCGTATGGAGTTTGGATGCATGCAGATCCCAAAGCTGTTGAAGGCTGCAGCCGGATAGGCATGGGAAATCACTGGAATAGGCATAGGAATCCTAGCAGTCCACTTCCCATTAAGTTCAAGTGGGCGGACAACTTGCTAGGATTCTCGGGAAATATAACGGGCTCTTGACCTTTCAAGTAAATGTTGGGACCCGTATAAAGCGTTTTCTCCACACAAATCGGGTAAAACTCTGTCTCAGTTGGTAGGCATAGCGCCCAAGAAATGCTTACACACAAAGGGATTCAAACCTTAAACCCGATGAAGATGTTCCTGAAACCAAAGTCCTTATCACTTGAGCCAACCTCTGGAGAGATCTTTGGGTCGTTGTCCCAACACTTTTAGCTCATAGGCTTCTAAATGTAATATTTCCTTTTCCTTTATGTGGTTGTTGTTGTTTCTTTTCATGCATGCGATGGCATGCCCCGGTGTCTTTGTATTTCTAGTGTATATTTTAATTTAATTCAATCTTAATTGCCAAAAACAAATAATCCTGATCTTGTTGATCTTACTTTATTCTGATTCCACTATTGTGAAGCTTACGATATGTTAATAATTAGAAATACTTTTTCATTGAAGATCTTTTATCAATAAGTAGATCCATGTCCTTCTTTAAATAAAAATGAAAAAGGGAAGAAAAAAA
>NC_081541.1:4468341-4484043 GCF_901000735.1 Corylus avellana
ATATATATATATATATATATATATATATAAGTCATATAATTCTTTCATGAGTAATGCTAGAACTAGAAGTTCTTTTCATGTTTATCTTGTGTTCCTTTAAAACTGACATAGTTTTTAAAATTATCATTTGATCAAAATTTAATAGTAATTTATTATAAATTCAATAGTAATTTTAAAGCCACGTCAATTTGAGAGTGACATAAGAGAAACACGAAAGGACTTCTAGCATTACTCAGGAAAAAATTGTATGATTCATATATATCATGAGTAGCACTTTAATTTTATTTTTTAATTACTAGTAATTGTGTAATTTGACGTCATGTGGGCTTGGTTCAATACTTTTATATATCAAGATTTTCATTTTACAATTAGTTCATGCTCTTAACTAAGTCTATGGTTGATTTGTGGGTAATATCATCGCTAATTAAATGGAGAATATGGAGATGTAGAGTTGATAAATCCTCTAGGACAGTTTGGTAAGGTGATCATTACCAAAGACGCAGCAAAAGAGATGGTGCAAACGAAAGATAAAAAAAAAACTCGAGCCAACTTTAACCTGGGAAGATGTTTTAAAAACATTGAGAGAAGACGAGAATGAAAATGAAGTGGTTCTTTTAGAGGATAGAATAAAGGAAATAACTACTGCTAGATGGACAGAGCCAAATGACCTTGAGGAAATTATAATGTTTTGGGACAAGGCTTGTACAGATTTCATGGAGTTTGGCGGACATGATGGGCATCAAACTTATAAGGAAAATTGGGATCTTTTTCCTATTAAGAAAGAAGAGGTTGTCAATGTTGGGGATTACATGACTACTCGGAGGTTAGCCCCTATCTTAAACCACCTGCTTTCTAACCATGCGGATATTGGTGCCGAATCCACATTAAGTCCTAAGTTGAGATCGCTCTACTTTTGCATGTTATGTGAGTGCATAGATCGTATGAGAAACACCAAGGTTGTGGACATCACAATTGGTATACTTCTCAATTGGTGGAGATGCTTGAAAATCGTGCAATTTGCAGGATTTAAAATTGAGTTTGCCTTTGATAGATTGAAGAGAGTAACACATGCTCATTTGGGTCTTTATGTTGAAAAGCAAGTTGACAATGCTGTTGATCAAATTGAGAAATGTACAAGAAAACTCGAGGACATAAAATCTGCAAAATCCAACTTCATTGAGGATTGCTTGAGAGAGGCTTCGGCACTGAAGAAAGAAAAAGCAGTTCCATGTGGGCTACTATAGATGTCAACAGTGTTAAAACATTTATTTTTATCAGAGCCTTCGTTCATCTGCTCAGGTGAAGAGCAATTTGTTTCCCTACTTTTTCTTTTCTGGATTTTACTCGGCAGTTTTAGAATTCCCCTCGAGTGAATTATCATGCCAGATATAATTCCTCGAACTCTGGATTTGGTGATTTTAGTCTTGTTTCTTTGTTGCATTGTTGCTGAATTTCTGTTAGCTTTCTTCTTAAATAGTGCAGATTTTGCTGCTGCATTTCCTGAGAATTATGAGCCTCCACTGGGTCGTTTCTACTTTGTAGTCCATGATAATTCCCCAATAGTTCAAGTAAAAATAATATAATTAAAACTTGTTAATTTGCTATCAGCATTTTGAGTATCTGTTTGCCTGCAAAGTTAAATTTCATTTCCTTTTACAATGAAGATGAGATCAATTTTTTTTTTTTATTACCATGTTCAAGTCCGAGTTAATGATTTTGCTGTTGTTGAGACAAAAAAACATGACGAGAGTTTGGATAAACAATGAAAATGTAAAAACAATCATTTACACACACAAGAGAAGGAGATGGAAGAAATTCCAACTTTTATTAGTAATAACAGGGTAATCATTTACTTTACATGATTTGCAATTAATAGCCTTGCAAAGAGGATACAAGCTCCAAATAATTGGTCTTCTGTATAGTATTGAGAAGGTGTCAGCTACCTTACATGCTGTGTAATTAGACTTTGATAAGAGAGCAGCTAAGGAATACCACTAGGACTAGGAGGCCATGCCTGAAAACTGAATTCGAATTGAGACAACTGATTTGTTGCTCAATTTACAAGGACTATGATGATAATAATCACAACGATTCCAAATATCAACAGCAGAAAACACGCCTGCAAACAGGTAATGAGAAATTAATATTCAGACGTGTTTGTAAACAGAAGTTGACTCCATAGTGTCTGAACAACAATTTTTTGGATAATTCAGGAGCAAATTTATTTAAGCAACTTCACTGATCTTGTCAACTAGTGATATTACAATTACTGGAAATATTAAAAGTAAATGTCTAAGAAGAACAACAATTAGCTAAAATTTAATGTGATAATGATACCAAATATATATTCATTGTTAAACGACATGTCCTAGCTAGGCCAGATCTCAAGGCCACCATCTTGGCCCAAAGACAACATGAATGGAAACAAGTAGATCTGTACAGGCTGTCTAATAATTAGACAATGATCAAACAAATTTCAAAAAAGAAGAAAATTAAGGTCATAAGCAACATGATTAACGGTTAGATAAGAGCATTCCTGTTAATTACCATCATAAAGGTGTATTCAATACAACAGGAGAGTATATACCCCCACTTTTACAAGAGCCCAGGGGTTGTTTTCTGCTGACCCAAATATTAATTTTCCCTTGATCATCAAACATTGAAGTTATGGAAAATATTTTCCAGAAGGTGATTAATTTCCTGTGAAACAAATGGAGCTTTAGAATGCAATTCTTTGTTTGATAGTTGTTTGTAATTGGTTGCAAAATTAAATCAAAGTCAAATAAGGACTATGATGTGTGCCTTTTTTATTACCACCCTACAAAAAAAATGATGGATGCCTGTGCTGGAGGCAGGTAGAAAAATAATTGACTGTATATTGTATTGTGAAAGCAATATTCATTGAAATGCAAGAAGAGACTATTTTGCCTGACTTCACTGAAATGCAAGGAATCATACCAGAAAACAGTGCAGAATTCCCTGACATGAACCTTGTGGGGTCTGAGACTCATGAGAACCGAAGTCATGTGGATCCCATGTCTGCTGTTTTGGATGAGACGAGGCCCATAGAAAGTGATGCTATCTCTCCAGAAAGTAATGTGGAAGCCTGGCTTGATGACATCCCTGTACTTCCAGGCATTAATGATATTTTTTGGGAACAATTCCTTACAGCAAGCAGCCCGCTGACGGGGGACACAGATGAAATTCATTCGAGTTCATTAGATGCAGTGACTGAGCACGGACGAAGGGAAGGGGGGACTAGCTAGTAGCATAGGCCATGCCCCCTCAATTCCTAAAATCAAACAATTTTTAAGGTATAAAAAAATAAAAAATTATAAGGTATTAGTTCCTAGTAGTAAAATATTTTGCCCCCGACTCCTTCTCATTGTAATTTTGGCTCCGTTCTCGTGACTAAGGATCATGAACCGATAGGAAATTAAGAAGAATGATTGGGACAAGATTCATATAGAGTGATGTTATCTGGAGGGATCCCTGTCCACTTTTTGTATAGGAAATTCAGAAAATAATGTCCAATAACTACTAAATCCTACCATATCAACATAATAAGATATTGTTGTGATATATATAATATTACTCTAAATTTAATAAATTTTTAGAAGATCCTAATAAAACCAAAACACAGCTATTATAGTCTTGAAACCTTGGAATTGTGGCTTAGTTATTCTTATTTATGTCATTAAATTGTGAGCACAGATGGTAAGGGATAGAGATAAAGGAAAGAGGACATGAAAAGCAAGCAATTGCTGTGGTTTAGGGTTTTAAAGCTATGCAAAGCACTGAAAAATGTCTTAAAAATCCAAAATGTTCATGTCAGCTGCTAGTGGAAAAATGTCTTAAACTACAAGGGGAGTGCTGGAATTCTGCATATATTGTTTACTTCTATATGCGTCGTTGAGGCATCCATAATTTGTTTATAAAGCTTGTTCCCAGAACTGGTCATGAATTGCTGAACAGTGTAGCATTGGCATCCCAGAAGATTGCATTTGGTAGAATGATTTTCATAGTTTGAAATTAAAATCACAATATGTCAAAAGAAATTAGATAATATTGAATCAACCATTTTAGCATGATCAATTTTTCTCTTAATTGAGTTGGATTCTTCCTTCCTAATATATTGAACTAACATTTGCATTTAGGACACTTAATTGTTACATATATTTTTAGAGCATGTGATTCTTTAAAAATTTCATATTTTAAGGATAAATGTTAATTCAATAGATAGACCGACTTTGAGAATTTTTTTTTTCAACCCAATTTGAAAGAAATTTTATCCTTTTTTACTGTAGATCTGCCTATTTATACCGGGGGGACACGATTGTAGATCATTTTCCCGTTTTGTTTTCCCCACTTTGTGTTCATGTTGAATGTCATTATATATAATCCCAATGCGTATGAACAGAATAAAAACAATGATAAAACCCAGGTGAATTTTCTGAACCTACACGAGATCCCACGAACAATAAATTCCGAAGTTATTATAAGCACAGATGAATTTTTTTTGACGTAACTTTTATTTATTTATTTATTTATTTTTGCTTTGTGCTTATTTCTGTAGGCCCTTCTTGCTTTTAGGCCCACCTATTGTATTATTATTTGAGGCCCAATTCTTCACAGAATATCTCACCTCCCTGACTTAGATATTGGATATGGAGGTGTTGAATATGAGCTATAGCTCGATCTGATTTCAGGTATTCCTTGCTGTGAATTTGGTTGCTTAAATTTCTGGATCATTAGAGGGTGTCAATTTAAAAAATAATAATAGTTAGAAAAGTTATAAGTATCAGAAATAATAATTTATGAGATAAATGGAAATGATCTGTTATGGGAGAGTAAACATATAGGGAAAAGTACCCTTCTCCAACTACCATCCAATTGACAATGTCCTTTCAAACTTTCAATTGTGACAATATCCTTTCCAAATTACCAAAACCTTGTCAATGTTCCCCTAATGACGAAACTACCATTAGTAAAATAAAAACAAAAATACTAAAACTTCTATAAAAAACCCAAGAATACCAACAAAAAAAAAAAAAAAAATCAAGGGGTGGCCAAATTTAAATTTAACATGTTCAATACACTTAAAAAAAGAGGGTAACTTCACTGAAAACCCCTAAACTTCCATCCGATTTGACAAACTCTCCCTAAACTTTAAAATCTCACAATTTATTCTCCCGAACTTTCAATTGCAATTAATTTGGACCCTTCCATCAATTTTAACCGTTAGAAATACCAAAAAGACCAAAATATCCTTCATTTTCATCTGTTTAAAAATTAAAAAATGTTTTGGAATTAAGGGTAAAGTTGAAATTTTATATAAAAGTCAAGGGTATAAACGTTATGTAACGTTTAAAATCTAATGAAGGATCCACATTAAGAGCAATTGAAATATCAGGGGACCAAATTGTGAGATTTTGAAGTTTAAGAAGGTTTAGGGGTCTTCAGTGAAGTTACCCCTAAAAAAAAAGTGCATGTTCAATAATGTACATACTGATGTATAACACTTAATATGTCTTTTCGTTAAAAGAGGTAAGATACATGAAAAATAAGATGGGGAGGAATTATAGAGTTTTGAGCAGGAATGCATCAAGTGGCTATTTTGTAATGCTGCCATTTGTCTATTTTTAGTTAAACTGTGCGTTTCATTTAACTTGAATGCACTGTGAGACATGGGAGACAAATTTTATTTTTTAATTTTTGCTTAAAATAACGTGAAGGCCTGCACATGGAAAAACAAAGATGTGCCCCGTGATGTGTGAACCATTAGTGAGAAAAAGAAAAGAAAGACTTTGGAAGATGTGCTCATGCTGCCTTAATTCGATGTGTGAACCATCATAAAGGTTGAGGAATATGTGCCCACGTGATGCGTGAACCATTATTAGTGCGTGTTCTCCAACAAACCATAATTAAAAAAACAAAAAAGATGTGCCCCGTGATGTGTGAACCACGGGGGCACAAGATGTGCCCCATGATGTACATTAATTACCTAAGAGTTTTAGTTTAATAAAAACTCGATTAATATTATATATATATATATATATATATATATATATATAATATGTGACATGTGTGACACCTTATAAGATTTATTCTGACATTCTCTTACTTGACACACATGACACATCTTTAAAATTATTTGGGTAACTAATATTGAATATGGCCATAATTAAAAACTATTCAAGCTTTAGTTTTATTTAGAGAGATACAATACACGAATCATGACGGTTATATTATTATGTTAACATTTCCTTCCACGTATTACAATGTATTAGTCTTTCTTAATAAAATCTTTATATGGTATAATTTTTTTATGAATAACTTCCAATAAGTCATTCTAGGTCTAACTCTATTTATCCCAATGGATAATACATGTGAAATCTTGGAATTGTTGCTTAGTTATTCTTATTTATGTCATTAAATTGTGAGCACATATGGTAAGAAAGAGGACATGAAAAGCAAGCAATTGTTGTGGTTTAGGGTTTTAAAGTTGTGGAAAAGTACTGAAAAAATGTTATAAAAATTCAAAATGTTCATTTCAGCTCCTTTCTTGCTGGTAAATTCGAGTAGGACATCTTTATTTGATCCCCTGCTCTCTTCTTTGAATCAAATGTATAAGAGACTCTCCTACTCGAATAGAGGGTCAATTCGAGTAGGAATTTCACTCGAACATGGGAATCTGACTCAAATAGGGCATTTCATAACCGACTCAAATATTTTTTCTTTTTACAAATCTGGTACCCAATTCCAAACATCCTTGAATAAGTGGACAAGTATTCTCTCGGTACAAGATAAATTTTTGTTAGAATATGGAGGATGGGATGAATGTTTTGTAAAGAGAAGAAGAAAACACGAATGTAAACTAAAGGCTACATTTTAATTCAGTTTGTTTTATTTGAATGGTTACAAGAGACAAAAATATATAGACATATAAAGGGAACATATCCCATGCATCATGGAGTGAAATCCGGATCTGTTGTGGACTTTGAACGCTAATGGTGGACTTCATGCGTGAATGGTGGAGGTATGATATCAAGGATGCTGTATTTATTGCATCGGATTTATCCTCTAACAAATTTTCTTTCCCTTTTCAACAAGCCGTGTTGAGTAAAATCAAGTTGAGAGAAGCTTTTTGACTCCCAAACTCATCATATAAAACGAATAAAAAAAAAAAGTCATCAAACAAAAAACCATTTTCACACATCACCTGCATGCATGTTTACATTGTGTGCACAGATGTAAACATGCAGATGTAAATATTAATTGAATTAAGTGAGTTTGCGGATTTTCTTTTTTTACCCATGCATTCGAAAGAAATTTTATGTATTTTTTTATAGTGGGATCTGCCTAATTAAAGCGCACAGGGGACACAATTGTAGATCCTTTTCCTGTTTTGTTCCCCCCCCCGCCCCTTTTTTTCCCCGGAGGGGGCCAATGAAATCATCGTCACTTCACTTGTCCGTTTCTCCCTCTCTCATCTATAATTGAGAGAGAGCGAGAAAGAGAAGGTGTGGGCTAAAAAAACAACAGAAAAAGAAAAAGGAGTAAATTAAGTAGCTAGCCAAAGGGTGACCGTGGTGGGCCATACACAGCTTTTGCGCAATATATCTTTTTTCTTTTTGATTTCTCTAATTCTTCAGTCTGACATTATAATTGTAAAAGAACAATATTGTTGAAGATCACTCTCTATTAATTCTAAGATCGATGATGAGAAAAAATTAAAAATCTCTGATTGATTTGGGTTAAAACATATATACCTAGAGAGAAATACAGAGAGAGATGGAGATTATTAAGCATTTCAGTCACAAGCATGTGTTATCGCTGAGTGAAAAGAAGAGAGGAGATAACGTTCTTTGCAACGCATGCTATGATGATTGCGATGAAGGTCGGATCTACAGCTGCAGGGAATCTGTTTGCAACTTCGACCTGCACGAATCATGTGCAAAGCTACCGCAGGAGTTGCACAACCCCCTTCTTCACCCACACCCTCTTTCCCTAGTATTCGCAAATTACGAGAGTTTTGGGCGTAACTGTAAAGCTTGTGGCAATACTCTCCCGGTGTCGTTAATCTTCCGCTGCGACAAGTGCAAGTACTTCAAGGTTGATGTTAAGTGCGCTTTTATAAGGCCAGCGATAGAAGAAGGGGAGGAGGAGGCAGTTGTTGTTGGTACACATTTTAGCCACCGCCATCATCCATTGCTACCCTTGGAGAACATACCTGCCCATCGCTTTAACTGCAGCGTATGTGGAAAATACTGCTCGGACCCGAAGACCTATGGTTGCCTCCCATGTGGCTTCTTTCTCCATCCCTCGTGTTTTAAGTTGCCGGAAGAGATTTTCCATCCCTTTCATCCATACCACCCTCTCACCGGAAAACGCATCAAGAAGCCAAAACGCATCACGAAGGATGATGATGATGCTGATGTTAAATGCAATGCCTGTCGCAAGGATATCCCGTGGGACACATTCGCCTACGTTTGTGAGTGTAAGATTAAATGTAGCTTTTGCTTACAATGCGCTAGTGTGATAATGCCTGCCATAACATACCAAGGCCACGATCACCTTCTACTATTCAATGACAATATTAGAAAGATCGAGTGCAGCGCTTGCAACAAATCCAGTGCTTGTGAATCATATGGCGGTTTCCGTTGTCTGTATTGTGATTGCAATCTCCATCTTACGTGTGGTCCATTACCATCTACCATTAAACACAAATCCCACATACATCCCCTTATTCCCACGCATTCTCTTGCTGAACATGAAGATGAGACACAAGATGAATTCTATTGCGATGCTTGTGAGGAAGAAAGAGACCCATTCTTACCCATCTATTCTTGCGCCGAATGTCATTTTGTTGCTGAAATTTCTTGCGTCATCTCAGAGGTACGTACCTAACCTCATATATATAAAATCTTATATATTGTTGAAGATTTCAAAAAAAAAAAAAAAAAAAAAATTAAAACAGTAGTTACTGAATTCGTTTTTCTTATCGAATAAAGATATTATTCATTTCTTTAAAAGCTTTTTATACGGTGAATTGTCGAAAATATTGAGCAACCAAAGTAATTACTAAATCAATTTTGTATTTCTCATGGTCATATGATCAAAGAATTGTATGATTCATATACATGAGTAGCACTTTAATTTTCTTCTTCTTCTCTTTTTATTTTTATTTTTTTATTTATTTTTTATTTTTTAAATACAAATAAAGGTTAATTAGCATCATTTGACTTCATGTGTGGGCTTGGTTCAATAATTTTATATATCAAGATTTTTCATTTTACAATTGCTTCATGCATTCTTAACTCAAAGTCTCGAGCTGGTTAATTTGTAGGTAAAATCAAGGCTAAATGGAGATTATGGAGATGTAGAGTTGAGGAATCCTCTTGGACAGTTTGGTAAGGTGATCATTACCAGAGACACAGCAAAAGAGTTTGTGCAAAAGAAAGATCAAAATTCGCCTTTCACTTGGTCTTGGATGGATTTTGTTATTTTTATTGAGGACGAGAATATGGAGGAGCAGAATCGCATAGCGGATAGTATAAAGGAAGCAACTACTGCTGAAAAGATAGAAGCTTATGACCATGAGGAAATTATAATGTTTTCTGACAAGGCTTATACACATTTCATAGATTTTCTAAATCATTCTCAGGCTTCTCATAGCTGGTTTTCTAGCTGGTTTTCTGATTATTCTCTTATAGACGAAGAGGTTGTCAATGTTGGGGATTACATGACTACTCGAAAGTTGGCCCCTATCTTGAACCACTTGCTTTCTAACCATGGGGATATTGGTGCCCAATCCACGTTAAGTCCCCAGCTGAAATCGCATTACTTTTTCATGTTATGTGAGTGCATAGATCGCATGAGAAACACCAAAGTTGTGGATATCACTGATTATATACTTCTCAACTGGTGGACATGCTTGAAAACCTTGCAATTTGCAGGATTTAAAATTGAATTTGTCTTTGATCGTTTGAAGAGAGTTACACATGCTCATTTTGGTCTTTATGTCGAAAAGCATGTTGACAGTGTTGTTGATCAACTCGATAGAGATATTGAAAAGCTTGAGGCACTTACAAGGAAACGTGAGCGCATAAAATCTGCAAAATCTGCAAAATCTCTGCTAATTGAGGAATGTTTGAGAGAGGCTTATGTACTGAGAAACGTTAAAGCAATTACGTCTAGGCTACTATAGATGTCAACATTGTTAAATGTCTATTTCTATGCATGTATGTTTTGGTCTTTTATATTAGTTTGTCTTATGAATCAAGAAGTTATATAGTTGCTACTTATTGTATTACTTGTTAGAATATGATACGATTCCATATTAGATTTATATAATTACCTTTTATAATTGACCTATTAGGTTTGATGATAATCAAATCATTTTGATTATAATGGTATGACAATGACATCAATGACCGAGAATAGACATAAATGCAATACAAGAAACAGGGGAGTCCAATTTTTGAACTGATTCTATAAATTTCTATGGAGCCGTGCGAAGTACTGAAAAATGTTTTAACAATCCAAAATGTTCATTTCAGCTACTAGTGAAAACTGTCTTAAAACTACAAGGGGAGTGCTGGATCCATATTTTGTTTATAAAACTTGTTCCTAGAACTGGTCTTGAATTGCCGAACAGTGTAGCATTAAGAATGATTTTCACAATATGCTAAAGAAATTAGATAATATTGAGCAAACAATTTTAGTTGGGACAATTTTTCTCTTAACTGATTTGGATTCTTCCTACCCAATCTATTGAACTAACATTTGCATTTAGAGCATGCAATTACAACATATATTTTTGGAGCATGTGATTCTTTAAGAATTGCAAATTTTTTCAACTAAATTTGAGAGAAATTTTATCATTTTTAGTGTGGATCTGCCTAGTTATAGTAGGAGGACACGATTATAGATCCTTTTCCTGTTTTGTTTTCCCCACTTTTTGTTAATGTTGAATGAAAACAATGATAAAACCCCCCTATGGCCGCAGGTTAATTTTCTGAACCTACACGAGATGTCCAAAACGAGGTTCTCAGTTATTAAGACAAGCCCAGATATTGATTATATGGTGTCAGCTATAAACTGCTGGTTGTGAAGCTGAATCCATTCAGTTCGAAGACTACTGCATATATTCTTTCATTCAAAGCCATTTTCTATTTTCCGGTGGGACCGGCCAATCTCCCTACAAAAATTTTGAAAAAAAAAAAAAAAAAAAAATTTATAAGGTAGTTTTTAGATTTGTTTGCTCTATGCCCTTCCCTCCTCCTTTCTTGCTGGTTTGTGTTTGTTCAGCATGGAGGCGCAGAGACAAGTCTAGAGGACCGAATTGGGGAATTGCTTAAGTGAGGAGAGGACCCAATTTGACACATTCTTGACTGTTGCTAGAATTTTTCTGTCGATTTCGTTTGGGTTCTTGTTTTTCCCTTTTTCCTTCCTCTCTCATCTATAATTGAGAGATCCAGAGAAGGTGCATGAGGACTAAAAACAGCAGAAAAAGGTGTGGGAACGACCCTGCACAGCTTCTGCTCTATCGTGATCTTTTTGATTTATAATATAAAGGATTTGGTGATTTTAGTCTTGTTTCTTTGTTGCCTTTGCATTGTTGCTGAATTTCTCTGTTAGCTTTCTTCTTAAATAGTGCAGATTTTGCTGCTGCATTTCCTGAGAATTATGAGCCTCCACTGGGTGGTTTCTACTTTGAAGTAGTCCATGATAATTTCCCAATAGTTCAAGTAAAAATAATATAATTAGAACTTGTTAATTTGCTATCAGCATTTTGAGTATCGGTTTGCCTGCAAAGTTAAATTTCATTTCCTTTTACAATGAAGATGAGATCAAATTTTTTATAGGAAAAAATATAAAAAAACCCTCCAGACTACTAACTATTTTCAATTTAGCCTCATAATGTTTAAAAAGTGATAAAGTAGCCCCCAAACTACCAAACTATTGCATTTTGGCCACTCCGTTAGTCAAAACCGTCAGTTTGGATGGAAACTGCAAAACGACGTCATTTTGTTATGGGTAAGTTACTACAATGCCCTTTTATGATAAAAAAAAAAAATTTAGAAAAAATATAAAAAAGCCTCCCAAACTACTAGCTGTTTTCATTTTAGTCCCCTAATTTTCTGAAAGTGAAAAAGTAGCCCCCAAACTACCAAACAGTTGCAATTTGGCCACTCCGTTAGTCATTACCGTCAAATATGATGAAAAATTTAAAACTACGTCGTTTTGGCAAGGGTAAGTTACCAAAATGCCCTTTTTGAAAAAGAAAAAAAAAATCATATTAAAACAAGCAAGCAAAATGGCGTCGCTTTGGTAAGTGTTAGGAATTAAAAGAAAAAACCCTAGACCCCACACAGGTGACCCACGAAAAAACCCCCAACCCCAGTTTATCTCTCTCCCCAAAACCACCGGCCACCACGTCGTTCTATCTCCAGCAGCCAGTAAATCTTACCCATAACTCAATCTTTTTATTATATTTCATGGTATAGCTGTTAGATTGGTGTTGTTGATCTACGAACATGGTTTTTTTGTTTGATTTCTATAATGGGTAAGAATTTTTCGATGGCGCTTTGTAGCCACTGGATGGTGTGGCCGGCGATGATGGATAGTGGTGGTAGGGGCAGCCGGTTTTGAGAGAGAGAGAGAGAGGGGCGTTGCGTTTTTTTCGCTTGAGGGAGAATGATGTAGATTGGAATTCAAGGCTTATCTTATCTTATCTTATCTTATCTTTTAGTCTTTTATTAGGTTTCTTTGTTAGTTGTTTATTCTATCTTATCTTTCAGTCTTTATTTGAATTAGATTTCTTGTTAGTCTTTTATTTGGTTTAGTTGTCTTTCGTAGACTTCTAAATTAACTTTATTTCATTGTTATTTTAGGGTTAGGAGTCTTGGGCTATAAATATATGATTATAGCCTTTAACAGTTTAGTTTATGATTATTATTGAGTTTGTTTAATAAGAATTACTCAGAGTTGAGTTTCTTTGTGTTTTCCCTTAAACCATAGATAGAATCTATAGTTTTTAAGAAGATTTCTTAGATTCTTGTGATAGTCTCACAGTCTTAGAAATATTTACCCCTTCAACTTGATGTTTTCTTGTTCACTACAATCCTACGCTGCATCAGTTGGTATCAGAGCTCCAGGTTTCTTTCCATGGCACTGCCAAACACAAGAACAAGGGGCAACCGCTTTGCACATCTGGAGGACGTGTATGAACGTAAGGAAGCAGTCGGTGAAACACGTACGGAGGAGCAGTGGCAACGCATGGTGGATGAGGTGGAGATGCTGCAAAAAAAATTAAAGGCGAATCAAGCGGCGATTCGTTGGCAATGTATGGTGGATGAGTTGGAACTACTACGGAAAGAAATAGAGATCTTCACAACCCGAGTTGACAACCGGGGTAGCCCTAAAGTTCGTCAACATCGAACGAATCAACGCTTTGTGGATGAGGATAATGTGGTTGTCGGTCATAGGGCGTATTCTAAAAAACGGAGAGCACGATTTGAGACGGAGATGCCGCGACAAGCCAACTTGACCATTATTCGCGAGCCTAAAATCTATCAACCAAATCCATATTCTGTGGAGGAGGAAAGGGAATCTGTGGATGAAGAATTTCAAGAATCCGAGTTCATTGATGAAGAATTCAGACATGAAGATGTTGAAGATCCTTCGCAACGATTTGGGGATTGGGATTCACCACCAACCTATGATGAGGAGCCCGAAGAAGATGACTCATGGGAAGAGGAAAGGCCTACGGAGGAGCACGAAAAAGATGGGTTTTTCCCCATGTTTGGTGGTCTCTATCCAGAAGAAGATGGCCAATTGGAAGAGGAAGGGCCCACAGATGTCATCGCCAATTATGAAGAGGATGGCATCGCCGATTATGAAGAAGTTGAAGAAGACCTTCCAGGTGCATTACCTAATTTTAGTAATGAAGAATTAGGTTATGTTGATTTCCTTGGTATTGAAGATATTTTAAATTCTCCTAACGAAGATTATGGTGAGTTTTATGCGGATGAGAAAAATTATATGTTCACAAGGGAAACAATGGTTGACCCATTCTTGAGTATCTTCATGGCACATGGAAGGGAGAAGGAACGAACAAAGAGCAAACCTGCAGTATTGCCAAATGGTGTATGGGGCTTTCATGACAACCATCAAAGTATTTCGATGATGATAAGTGTCACGTTTATTTTGAGGTGTTGCCTTGTTGTGATCTTGAGGAACGGAGAATGGAACAAGTTAACAGGGCACCCGAAGGACCGTGGAAAAGACAGTCCGAATTCGAGGGCGAATTCTCTCCAACCTCGGAAGGATGATGTAGATTGGAATTCAAGGCTTATCTTATCTTATCTTATCTTATCTTTTAGTCTTTTATTAGGTTTCTTTGTTAGTTGTTTATTCTATCTTATCTTTCAGTTTTTATTTGAATTAGATTTCTTTGTTAGTCTTTTATTTGGTTTAGTTGTCTTTCGTAGACTTCCAAATTAACTTTATTTCATTGTTATCTTAGGACTAGGAGTCTTGGGCTATAAATATATGCTTATAGCCTTTAACAATTTAGTTTATGATTATTATTGAGTTTGTTTAATAAGAATTACTCAGAGTTGAGTTTCTTTGTGTTTTCCCTTAAACCATAGATAGAATCTATAGTTTTTAAGAAGATTTCTTAGATTCTTGTGATAGTCTCACAGTCTTAGAAATATTTACCCCTTCAACTTGATGTTTTCTTGTTCACTACAATCCTACGCTGCATCAGAGAAGGTTGCCGAAGATAGAACGACGAGGTGGCCGGTGGTTTGGGGGAGAGAGATAAACTGGGGTTGGGGGGTTTTACTGCATGGGGTATAAGGTTTTTTCTTTTAATTCCTAACACTTACCAAAACAGCGCCGTTTTGGTAAGTGTAAGGAAACCCTAATTTCAAGCAAAACGGCACCGTTTTGCGTGCTTGTTTTAATATGATTTTTTTCTTCTTCTAAAAGGGTATTTTAGTAACTTACCCTTGTCAAAACGACGTAGTTTTGAATTTTCTATCATATTTGACAGTAATGACTAACAGAGTGGCCAAATTGCAACTGTTTGGTAGTTGGGGGGCTACTTTTTCACTTTCTGAAGATTAAGGGGCTAAAATGAAAACGGCTGGTAGTTTGGGAGGCTTTTTTATATTTTTTCCAATTTTTTTTTTTCTTCATAAAAGGGCATTGTAGTAACTTACCCATACCAAAACGATGTCGTTTTGCAGTTTCCGTCCAAACTGACAGTTTTGACTAACGGAGTGGCCAAAATGCAATAGTTTGGTAGTTTGGGGGGCTATTTTATCACTTTTGGAACATTATGGGGCTAAATCGAAAACAGCTGGTAGTTTGGGGGGCTTTGTTATATTTTTCCCTTTTTTATATTACCATGTTCAAGACCGAGTTAATGACTTTGTTGAGACAGAAAAAAACATGATGAGAGTTTGAATACAACAATGAAAATGTAAAAAACAATCATTTACAAACACAAGAGAAGGAACTTTTATTAGTAGTAACAGGGTAATCATTTACTTTACATGATTTGCAATAAATAGCCTTGCAAAGAGGATATAAGCTCCAAATAATTGGTCTTTTGTTTTCTTATGGTTCATTTTATGTGACCAAACCATAGACTAATGACGGAAGAGTTGCCATGCATAAAGAATA
>NC_081541.1:4484143-4503037 GCF_901000735.1 Corylus avellana
TGTGGTTTGACCCTAGGGGCCGCCTAGGCCTCCAATGAATCAATCTTTATTTATGTTCACTATTGATTATAGTTTTTTTAGCTTTTCAACATATATATAGTCTTAAATGTTTGAAATCTTTAAAATTGGTTTGATGGTATGTTCTAGTTTTTCTCTTCTGTAAATCTCTTTCAATATTAAGTATATCATATTGTTAATTATTTATTATATTCTTTGCAATTTTAAATTTGACATTTCATCTTGTGCCCCTTCAAGAATGATGTGACTCTTAAATCACTATTGGGATTGTGATTAATCATTATTTAATTTTAATCAAATAATAATTTTAAAAGCCACATCTTTTTTAGAGTGACACAAGAAGAATTTATAGAATTACTCATATTTAACTTGTCAATGCAAGTCAATGCCCAGTTTTCTATTTTGTAATGACATTTAAAAAAAAAAAAAATGGCTTGTAAGATATTTTTTTCAATTCAATTTATTAAAATTGACATCTACTTTTAGAGTATGCAATTTTCACATACTAACAATTTTAGCAGGTTTTCTCTAAATTGAGCTAGATTTTTTCACTCGAGTCTATTGAACTAACATTCGCATTTAAAGCACACAGTAAACACATATATTTACTTAGTAGTAAACTAGTAATAATACTAAAAGAGAGAGTTTGTTTGAAACAATGACTTTTGTTTTATTTACTTAGAGCACTAGCAACAGTTTCCCTTTGATTTTATCTGAATTTAGGGAATAAAACTATTTTTTGCTTCCCTATGAAAATATATTTCACAATAGCTTCAATTACCTTTCTCTATACCATTAAAATATTATTTCTTTACAAAATACAAGTTTCCTACACACCCTCATTTTTTTACAAAATCTCAATACAATCCCCAATTAAAGACAAAAAGATAAAAGAGGAAAGAGGAAAGAGAAAACAAGGTTAATTTTCTGAACCTACACGAGATGTCCAAAACAAGGCTCTCAGTTATTAAGACAAGCACAGATATTGATTATATGGTGTTAGCTATAAACTGCTGGTTGTGAATTAAGCTGAATCCATTCAGTTTGAAGACTACTGCATATATTCTTTCCGGAGGGGCCAATCTCCCTACAAAAATTTTGAAAAAAATAAAAATTTATAAGGTAGTTTTAAATTTTTTTTGCTCTATGCCCTTCCCTCCTCCTTTCTTGCTGGTTTGTGTTTGTTCAGCATGGAGGCGCAGAGACAAGTATAGAGGACCGAATTGGGGAATTGCTTAATTAAGTGAGTACGTAGGTGAAAGCATCAATTACATGGTGAGATGTTGAAAGAAATGCGAAATATTATTGGGGCCGGGGGCCAATGGTACGTACGTACCATCCCTTTCTAAATTATCATCACTTGTCCGTTTCTTCCTCTCTCATATAGAAATTGAGAGAGAGATACAGAGAAGGTGCATGCATGTGGACTAAAAACAGCAGAAAAAGGTGTGGGAACCCTGCATAGCTTCTGCTCTATCTTTATCTTTTTGATTTATAATATAATTTTTTTTTTATATAAATCATTTTTCAGTACTGACATAAACATATATATATGATCACACCATACATGCATACATGGTCCATGTGATTTAATTCTCATAGACTAATATACGCTTGAAGTGGGTGTATAAATAAATGAACCATTTAATAATCGACAACGGCTTTCCAACCAAAATTAATGAATTGAGAACGATAATATTTGATTCCAAATAATTGTGGAAGTTGGGAGATCGAAGATAATGAAGGTTGAATCCATAAATTATTATGATAGGTAAGTAGAACTTAACGTATTTGAGTGGTCAGTGGTCACAAGGAAATGCCGGAGTTGGAAAAATTGTTAATATCCCTTTCCTTCATTACGTTGTGCCTCAAATTTCAATCCAGGGATCTACAAAATTTATGACAGGACAAACTTCACAACTAATTCATTTTTGCGGTCCATTCTTTTAATTTAGACTAATTGACACACATCCAAACAAGTTATAATATTTTAAGATAATCAAATTTGTAAAAAAATAAAATGATATTTTCTATTTTCTAAACATTATAATTTATAGGGATTCGAAACAAATGTGAAAACTAGTAACAAACTCTTTAACGTGATTATGTGGATTGACCCGAGGGCCGCCTAGGCCTAGCTCCAGTGAATTAATATTTATTTATGTTCACGATTGATTATAGTTTTTTTTTTTTTTTTTTTCAGCTTTTCAAACATATAGTTTTAAATGTTTGAAATCTTCAAAATTGGTTTAGTGGTATATATGGTATGTTCTAGTTTTTCACTTCTGTAAATCTCTTTCAATATTATTAAGGACCCGTTTAGGAGTGCGATTTCAATAAGTGCGATTTTAAAAATTGTGTTTTTAAAATCGTTACTTTTTAAAATCGCACAGGGGTTTGGTAAAACATGCTAAAAAGTATTTTTTTTTATCAATTGAGTGTTTGGATAACATTAGCATATAATTGCGGTTTCATGACCAAATTACCAATAAGGACATTTCTTTATAACTGTAAAATAATTTAATACTTCATTTGCAAAGGAGTTATATGGAGAGAAAGAAAATATTAAGGTGAGATTATTACCTGGTAGAGGGGCGGAGAGATGGACAACAGCGACGCACACTGCTACAGGGCAGAGAAATGATGAACGAGACAGAGAGCAAGAAAAAAAAAAAAGAAGAGAAAATAAGGGTTTTAATATATTTTAGGTGGGTATTCTTGGTATTTTTTTCATTCCCGCTCAAAAAAGGTAACTATTGCGCCAAATATCTTTTTAATAGAAATCGTGATTTTGTTTTAAATTCGCACTTTTTCAAATAAGCACCCTCTAATCAGCTTATGAAAATCGCAGATTTTTTTGCGATTTTGAAATTTGCGTTTTTAAAATCGCAATCCCAAACACCCTAAAATTGCGATTTGGTTTAAAATCGCATATTATTTTTTTAAAAACGCACTCCCAAACGCACCCTAAGTATATCATATTGTTAATTATTTATTATATTCTTATCAATTTTAAATTTGACATTTCATCTTATATATCACTCTTGTGTCCTTCCAAGAATAATTTGGCTCTTAAGTCACCATTGGGCTTGTGATTAATCATGATTTAATTTTAATCAAATGATGATTTTAAAAGCCACATCTTTTTTAGAGTGACACAAAAAAAATTTCTAAAATTACTCATGTTTAACTTGTCAATGCAAGTTAATGCCCTGTTTTCTTTTTTGTAATGACAAAGTTTTTTTTTTAAAAAAATAAAAATAAAAATTGGGTTGTAAGATATTTTTTCAATTCAATTTATGAAAAATGACATATATTTTTAGAGTAAGCGATTTTCACATACATTTTACTTCAATGAAATCTACAAATTTCACATACATTTGACTTAAAAAGATAAAAATGCAATACGTCAAGGGAGTCCAATTTTTGAAATGATTATATAAATTTCTATGGAACTCAACAATCCTCTACACTCTAACAATACGGAACAATACTCTGCAGCTGATAATGCATAAATATCCTACCTACTGGTACTGCCATGGAATTAATTATATCAAAATGCTTGTTGATTGAAGAATACATACATCACACTACTAGTATAGGCCCAGAGTTTCAGCTGTTAATAGTCTTGAAACCTTGGAATTGTATCTTAGTTATTCTTATTTATGTCATTAAATTGTGAGCACAGATGGTAAGAAAGAGGACATGAAAAGCAAGCAATTGTTGTGGTTTAGGGTTTTAAAGCTGTGGAAAAGTACTGAAAAGTATTGTTATAAAAATCCAAAATGTTCATTTCAGCTACTAGTGAAAAAATGTCTTAAACTACTAGTGGAGTGCTAGAATTCTACATATATATATTGTTTACTTGTAAATGCGTTGAGGCCTCCATATTTTGTTTATAAAGCTTGTTCCTAGAGTACTGGTCTTGAATTGCTGAACAGTGTAGCTAGCATTGGCATATATAATATTTTTAGAGTCCGAAAAACTTGTGTTTGGTAGAATGATTTTCACGATATGTTAAAGAAATTAGATAATATTGAACAAACAATTTTAGCTCGTAGGGACAATTTTTCTCTTAACTGAGTTGGATTCTTCCTACCCAATCTATTGAACTAACATTTGCACTTAGAGCACGCAATTATCACATATATTTTTGGAGCATGTGATTCTTTAAGAATTGCATGTTTTTGGAGCGAGAAAGAGAAGGTGTGGGCTAAAAAAACAACAGAAAAAGAAAAAGCTGTGGGCCATACGCAGCTTTTGCGCAATATATCTTTTTTCTTTTTGATTTCTCTAATTCTTCAGTCTGACATTATAATTGTAAAAGAACAATGTTGAAGATCACTCTCTATTAATTCTAAGATGATGAGAAAAAAATAAAATTCTCTGATTGATTTGGGTTAAAACATATATACCTAGAGAGAAATACAGAGAGAGATGGTGATTGAGATTTTTAGGCCTTTCCTTCACAACCATGTGTTGTCGCTGAGTGAAAAGAAGAGAGAAGATAAGGTTTTATGCAAGGGATGCAATGAACATTGCGATGAAGGTCCGATCTACAGTTGCAGGAAATGCGACTTCAACCTGCACGAATCATGTGCAAAGCTACCGCAGGAGTTGCACAACCCCCTTCTTCACCCACACCC
This sequence comes from Corylus avellana, assembly GCF_901000735.1. Lineage (NCBI taxonomy): Eukaryota > Viridiplantae > Streptophyta > Magnoliopsida > Fagales > Betulaceae > Corylus > Corylus avellana. The sequence continues at coordinate 4,488,808 of NC_081541.1, forward strand.
TCTTTCCCTAGAATTCGCAGAATACGGTGGGCTTGGGAGTTACTGTAGAGCTTGTGGCGACGATACTCTCCGGGCGGGGTTAATCTTCCGCTGCGACAAGTGCAAGTACTTCAGGGTTCATGTTAAGTGCGCTTTTATAAGGCCAGCGATAGAAGAAGGGGAGGAGGAGGCAGTTGTTGTTGGTACACATTCTAGCCACCGCCATCATCCATTGCTACCCTTGGAGAACATACCTGCCCATCTCATTAACTGCAGCGTATGTGGAAAATACTGCTCGGACCCGAAGACCTATGGTTGCCTCCCATGTGGCTTCTTTCTCCATCCCTCGTGTTTTAAGTTGCCGGAAGAGATTTTCCATCCCTTTCATCCATACCATCCTCTCACCCCAAAACGATTCGAAATTTCTAAAAGATTCTCCATAGATCACTCCAGATATGGAGACTCCATAATCATCATTAATCATGATGATAATGTTAAATGCAATGCCTGTCGCGAGGATATCCCGTGGGACACATTCGCCTACGTTTGTGAGTGTAAGATTAAATGTAGCTTTTGCTTACAATGCGCTAGTGTGATAATGCCTGCCATAACATACCATGGCCACGATCACCTTCTACTATTCAATGACAATATTAGAAAGATCGAGTGCAGCGCTTGCAACAAATCCAGTGCTTGTGAATCATATGGCGGTTTCCGTTGTCTGTATTGTGATTGCAATCTCCATCTTACGTGTGGTCCATTACCATCTACCATTAAACACAAATCCCACATACATCCCCTTATTCCCACGCATTCTCTTGCTGAACATGAAGATGAGACACAAGATGAATTCTACTGCGATGCTTGTGAGGAAGAAAGAGACCCATTCTTACCCATCTATTCTTGCGCCGAATGTCATTTTGTTGCTGAAATTTCTTGCGTCATCTCAGAGGTACGTACCTAACCTCATATATATAAAATCTTATATATTGTTGAAGATTTCAAAAAAAAAAAAAAAAAAAAAATTAAAACAGTAGTTACTGAATTCGTTTTTCTTATCGAATAAAGATATTATTCATTTCTTTAAAAGCTTTTTATACGGTGAATTGTCGAAAATATTGAGCAACCAAAGTAATTACTAAATCAATTTTGTATTTCTCATGGTCATATGATCAAAGAATTGTATGATTCATATACATGAGTAGCACTTTAATTTTCTTCTTCTTCTCTTTTTATTTTTATTTTTTTATTTATTTTTTATTTTTTAAATACAAATAAAGGTTAATTAGCATCATTTGACTTCATGTGTGGGCTTGGTTCAATAATTTTATATATCAAGATTTTTCATTTTACAATTGCTTCATGCATTCTTAACTCAAAGTCTCGAGCTGGTTAATTTGTAGGTAAAATCAAGGCTAAATGGAGATTATGGAGATGTAGAGTTGAGGAATCCTCTTGGTCAGTTTGGTAAGGTGATCATTACCAGAGATGCGGCAAAAGAGTTTGTGCCAAAGGAAGATCAAAATTCGACTTCAACTTGGAGGAATTATTTTACTTTTAGTGAGGACGAGAATAAGGAGCAGAATCGCATAGCGGATAGTATAAAGGAAGCAACTACTGCTGAAAAGATAGAAGCTTATGACCATGAGGAAATTATACTGTTTTCTGAAAAGGCTTATACACATTTCATAGATTTTCTTAATCATTCTCAGGCTTCTCATAGCAGGTTTCCTTATTATTCTCTTAGAAACGAAGAGGTTGTCAATGTTGGGGATTACATGACTACTCGAAAGTTGGCCCCTATCTTGAACCACTTGCTTTCTAACCATGGGGATATTGGTGCCCAATCCACGTTAAGTCCCAAGCTGAAATCGCATTACTTTTGCAGGTTATGTGAGTGCATAGATCGCATGAGAAACACCAAAGTTGTGGATATCACTGATGATATACTTCTCAACTGGTGGACATGCTTGAAAACCTTGCAATTTGCAGGATTTAAAATTGAATTTGTCTTTGATCGTTTGAAGAGAGTTACACATGCTCATTTTGGTCTTTATGTCGAAAAGCAAGTTGACAGTGTTGTTGATCAACTCGATAGAGATATTGAAAAGCTTGAGGCACTTACAAGGAAACGTGAGCGCATAAAATCTGCAAAATCTGCAAAATCTCTGCTAATTGAGGAATGTTTGAGAGAGGCTTATGTACTGAGAAACGGTAAAGCAATTACGTCTAGGCTACTATAGATGTCAACATTGTTAAACGTCTATTTCTATGCATGTATGTTTTGGTCTTTTATATTAGTTTGTCTTATGAATCAAGAAGTTATATAGTTGCTACTTATTGTATTACTTGTTAGAATATGATACGATTCCATATTAGATTTATATAATTACCTTTTATAATTGACCTATTAGGTTTGATGATAATCAAATCATTTTGATTATAATGGTATGACAATGACATCAATGACCGAGAATAGACATAAATGCAATACAAGAAACAGGGGAGTCCAATTTTTGAACTGATTCTATAAATTTCTATGGAGCCGTGTGAAGTACTGAAAAATGTTTTAACAATCCAAAATGTTCATTTCAGCTACTAGTGAAAACTGTCTTAAAACTACAAGGGGAGTGCTGGATCCATATTTTGTTTATAAAACTTGTTCCTAGAACTGGTCTTGAATTGCCGAACAGTGTAGCATTAAGAATGATTTTCACAATATGCTAAAGAAATTAGATAATATTGAGCAAACAATTTTAGTTGGGACAATTTTTCTCTTAACTGATTTGGATTCTTCCTACCCAATCTATTGAACTAACATTTGCATTTAGAGCATGCAATTACAACATATCTTTTTGGAGCATGTGATTCTTTAAGAATCGCAAATTTTTTCAACTAAATTTGAGAGAAATTTTATCATTTTTAGTGTGGATCTGCCTAGTTATAGTAGGAGGACACGATTATAGATCCTTTTCCTGTTTTGTTTTCCCCACTTTTTGTTAATGTTGAATGAAAACAATGATAAAACCCCCCTATGGCCGCAGGTTAATTTTCTGAACCTACACGAGATGTCCAAAACGAGGTTCTCAGTTATTAAGACAAGCCCAGATATTGATTATATGGTGTCAGCTATAAACTGCTGGTTGTGAAGCTGAATCCATTCAGTTCGAAGACTACTGCATATATTCTTTCATTCAAAGCCATTTTCTATTTTCCGGTGGGACCGGCCAATCTCCCTACAAAAATTTTGAAAAAAAAAAAAAAAAAAAAATTTATAAGGTAGTTTTTAGATTTGTTTGCTCTATGCCCTTCCCTCCTCCTTTCTTGCTGGTTTGTGTTTGTTCAGCATGGAGGCGCAGAGACAAGTCTAGAGGACCGAATTGGGGAATTGCTTAAGTGAGGAGAGGACCCAATTTGACACATTTGGGGAATTGCTTAAGTGAGGAGAGGACCCAATTTGACACATTCTTGACTGTTGCTAGAATTTTTCTGTCGATTTCGTTTGGGTTCTTGTTTTTCCCTTTTTCCTTCCTCTCTCATCTATAATTGAGAGATCCAGAGAAGGTGCATGAGGACTAAAAACAGCAGAAAAAGGTGTGGGAACGACCCTGCACAGCTTCTGCTCTATCGTGATCTTTTTGATTTATAATATAAAGGATTTGGTGATTTTAGTCTTGTTTCTTTGTTGCCTTTGCATTGTTGCTGAATTTCTCTGTTAGCTTTCTTCTTAAATAGTGCAGATTTTGCTGCTGCATTTCCTGAGAATTATGAGCCTCCACTGGGTGGTTTCTACTTTGAAGTAGTCCATGATAATTTCCCAATAGTTCAAGTAAAAATAATATAATTAGAACTTGTTAATTTGCTATCAGCATTTTGAGTATCGGTTTGCCTGCAAAGTTAAATTTCATTTCCTTTTACAATGAAGATGAGATCAAATTTTTTATAGGAAAAAATATAAAAAAACCCTCCAGACTACTAACTATTTTCAATTTAGCCTCATAATGTTTAAAAAGTGATAAAGTAGCCCCCAAACTACCAAACTATTGCATTTTGGCCACTCCGTTAGTCAAAACCGTCAGTTTGGATGGAAACTGCAAAACGACGTCATTTTGTTATGGGTAAGTTACTACAATGCCCTTTTATGATAAAAAAAAAAAAAATTTAGAAAAAATATAAAAAAGCCTCCCAAACTACTAGCTGTTTTCATTTTAGTCCCCTAATGTTCTGAAAGTGAAAAAGTAGCCCCCAAACTACCAAACAGTTGCAATTTGGCCACTATGTTAGTCATTACCGTCAAATATGATGAAAAATTTAAAACTACGTCGTTTTGGCAAGGGTAAGTTACCAAAATGCCCTTTTTGAAAAAGAAAAAAAAAATCATATTAAAACAAGCAAGCAAAATGGCGTCGCTTTGGTAAGTGTTAGGAATTAAAAGAAAAAACCCTAGACCCCACGCAGGTGACCCACGAAAAAACCCCCAACCCCAGTTTATCTCTCTCCCCAAAACCACCGGCCACCACGTCGTTCTATCTCCAGCAGCCAGTAAATCTTACCCATAACTCAATCTTTTTATTATATTTCATGGTATAGCTGTTAGATTGGTGTTGTTGATCTACGAACATGGTTTTTTTGTTTGATTTCTATAATGGGTAAGAATTTTTCGATGGCGCTTTGTAGCCACTGGATGGTGTGGCCGGCGATGATGGATAGTGGTGGTAGGGGCAGCCGGTTTTGAGAGAGAGAGAGAGAGGGGCGTTGCGTTTTTTTCGCTTGAGGGAGAATGATGTAGATTGGAATTCAAGGCTTATCTTATCTTATCTTATCTTATCTTTTAGTCTTTTATTAGGTTTCTTTGTTAGTTGTTTATTCTATCTTATCTTTCAGTCTTTATTTGAATTAGATTTCTTGTTAGTCTTTTATTTGGTTTAGTTGTCTTTCGTAGACTTCTAAATTAACTTTATTTCATTGTTATTTTAGGGTTAGGAGTCTTGGGCTATAAATATATGATTATAGCCTTTAACAGTTTAGTTTATGATTATTATTGAGTTTGTTTAATAAGAATTACTCAGAGTTGAGTTTCTTTGTGTTTTTCCTTAAACCATAGATAGAATCTATAGTTTTTAAGAAGATTTCTTAGATTCTTGTGATAGTCTCACAGTCTTAGAAATATTTACCCCTTCAACTTGATGTTTTCTTGTTCACTACAATCCTACGCTGCATCAGTTGGTATCAGAGCTCCAGGTTTCTTTCCATGGCACCGCCAAACACAAGAAGAAGGGGCAACCGCTTTGCACATCTGGAGGACGTGTATGAACGTAAGGAAGCAGTCGGTGAAACACGTACGGAGGAGCAGTGGCAACGCATGGTGGATGAGGTGGAGATGCTGCAGAAAAAATTAAAGGCGAATCAAGCGGCGATTCGTTGGCAACGCATGGTGGATGAGCTGGAACTACTACGGAAAGAAATAGAGATCTTCACAACCCAAGTTGACAACCGGGGTAGCCCTAAAGTTCGTCACCATCGAAGGAATCAACGCTTTGTGGATGAGGATAATGTGGTTGTCGGTCATAGGGCGTATTCTGAAAAACGGAGAGCACTATTTGAGATGGAGATGCCGCAACAAGCCAACTTGACCATTATTCGCGAGCCTCAAATCTATCAACCAAATCCATATTCTGTGGAGGAGGAAAGGGAATCTGTGGATGAAGAGTTTCAGGAATCCGAGTTCATTGATGAAGAATTCAGACATGAAGATATTGAAGATCCTTCGCAACGATTTGGGGATTGGGATTCACCACCAACCTATGATGAGGAGCCCGAAGAATATGACTCATGGGAAGAGGAAAGGCCTACGGAGGAGCACGAAAAAGATGGGTTTTTTCCCATGTTTGGTGGTCTCTATCCAGAAGAAGATGGCCAATTGGAAGAGGAAGGGCCCACAGATGTCATCGCCAATTACGAAGAGGATGGCATCGCCGATTATGAAGAAGTTGAAGAAGACCTTCCAGGTGCATTACCTAATTTTAGTAATGAAGAATTAGGTTATGTTGATTTCCTTGGTATTGAAGATATTTTAAATTCTCCTAACGAAGATTATGGTGAGTTTTATGCGGATGAGAAAAATTATATGTTCACAAGGGAAACAATGGTTGACCCATTCTTGAGTATCTTCATGGCACATGGAAGGGAGAAGGAACGAACAAAGAGCAAACCTGCAGTATTGCCAAATGGTGTATGGGGCTTTCATGACAACCATCAAAGTATTTCGATGATGATAAGTGTCACGTTTATTTTGAGGTGTTGCCTTGTTGTGATCTTGAGGAACGGAGAATGGAACAAGTTAACAGGGCACCCGAAGGACCGTGGAAAAGACAGTCCGAATTCGAGGGCGAATTCTCTCCAACCTCGGAAGGATGATGTAGATTGGAATTCAAGGCTTATCTTATCTTATCTTATCTTATCTTTTAGTCTTTTATTAGGTTTCTTTGTTAGTTGTTTATTCTATCTTATCTTTCAGTCTTTATTTGAATTAGATTTCTTGTTAGTCTTTTATTTGGTTTAGTTGTCTTTCGTAGATTTCTAAATTAACTTTATTTCATTGTTATTTTAGGGTTAGGAGTCTTGGGCTATAAATATATGATTATAACCTTTAACAGTTTAGTTTATGATTATTATTGAGTTTGTTTAATAAGAATTACTCAGAGTTGAGTTTCTTTGTGTTTTCCCTTAAACCATAGATAGAATCTATAGTTTTTAAGAAGATTTCTTAGATTCTTGTGATAGTCTCACAGTCTTAGAAATATTTACCCCTTCAACTTGATGTTTTCTTGTTCACTACAATCCTACGCTGCATCAGAGAAGGTTGCCGAAGATAGAACGACGAGGTGGCCGGTGGTTTGGGGGAGAGAGATAAACTGGGGTTGGGGGGTTTTACTGCATGGGGTATAAGGTTTTTTCTTTTAATTCCTAACACTTACCAAAACAGCGCCGTTTTGGTAAGTGTAAGGAAACCCTAATTTCAAGCAAAACGGCACCGTTTTGCGTGCTTGTTTTAATATGATTTTTTTCTTCTTCTAAAAGGGTATTTTAGTAACTTACCCTTGTCAAAACGACGTAGTTTTGAATTTTCTATCATATTTGACAGTAATGACTAACAGAGTGGCCAAATTGCAACTGTTTGGTAGTTGGGGGGCTACTTTTTCACTTTCTGAAGATTAAGGGGCTAAAATGAAAACGGCTGGTAGTTTGGGAGGCTTTTTTATATTTTTTCCAATTTTTTTTTTTCTTCATAAAAGGGCATTGTAGTAACTTACCCATACCAAAACGATGTCGTTTTGCAGTTTCCGTCCAAACTGACAGTTTTGACTAACGGAGTGGCCAAAATGCAATAGTTTGGTAGTTTGGGGGGCTATTTTATCACTTTTGGAACATTATGGGGCTAAATCGAAAACAGCTGGTAGTTTGGGGGGCTTTGTTATATTTTTCCCTTTTTTATATTACCATGTTCAAGACCGAGTTAATGACTTTGTTGAGACAGAAAAAAACATGATGAGAGTTTGAATACAACAATGAAAATGTAAAAAACAATCATTTACAAACACAAGAGAAGGAACTTTTATTAGTAGTAACAGGGTAATCATTTACTTTACATGATTTGCAATAAATAGCCTTGCAAAGAGGATATAAGCTCCAAATAATTGGTCTTTTGTTTTCTTATGGTTCATTTTATGTGACCAAACCATAGACTAATGACGGAAGAGTTGCCATGCATAAAGAATAATTGTTACCATGATAAAAGCAACGAAGGTGCGGAGATAAAAATAAAAAATAAAATAAGCGAGGGAATCAATAACCTGGTAGTGGATAGAGACATGATTCGTTAGAATTTGCTGTAGATCGATCTAAAACTGATTCGGACGGTAACTTTTTGTAGATATTGTCTTATATTCACCCGACGTGAGTATAAATAGGAAACCAGGAATATGATCATGTACATAAATAAAATGTTAACACAATCTAAATTGGCTCAAAATAATCAACAGAACCGCCCATTGGTTGATTTAGCAAAGAAAAATTTAGCTACCTCCTAAAAAGACCCGGACTTTAGAGTGTTCTGCTATAGTCGGAGTTCTTAACAATCATGCGGATATGTTTGGGGGAAAAAAAATTGAATTTTCTTCAGAAAAAGAGGGGTTCTATTCATGAAACATGGGGAGAAAATTAGTCAATTATAATTACCTTTTATAATTGACTTATTAGGTTTGGTGATAATCAAGCCATTTCGATTAGAATGGTATGACAATGACATCAATGACCGAGAATAGACATAAATACAATACAAGAAACAGGGGAGTTCAATTTTTGAACTGATTCTATAAATTTCTATGGAGCTAAACAATCCTCTGCAGTGGATAATGCATAAATAAATATCCTACCTACTGGTACTGCCATGGAATTATATCAAAATGTTTGTTGATTGAAGCATACATACATCACACTACCACTCTGTATATGCTCAGACTTTCTGTTATACTCTGTATATGCCCAGAGTTTCTTATTTATATCATTAAATTGTGAGCACAGATGGTAAGAGATAGAGATGGAGGAAAGAGGACAAGAAAAGGAAGCAATTGTGGTTTAGGGTTTTAAAGCTGTGCGAAGTACTGAAAATGAATTAAAAATCCAAAATGTTCATTTCAGCTACTAGTGGAAAAATGTCTTAATTAAACTACTTGGGGAGTGCTGGAATTCTGCATATGTTGTTTATAAAGCTTCTTCCCAGAACTGGTATTGAATGGTTGAACAGTGTAGCGTTGGCATAAAATTTTTAGAGTCCCAGAAGGTTGCGTTTGGTAGAATGATTTTCATAGTTTGAAATTAAAATAATCACAATATGTCAAAAGAAATTAGATAATATTGAACTAACAATTTCAGCGGGAACAATTTTCCTCTAAATTGAGCTAGATTTTTTCTTTCCAATCTATTGAACAAACATTTGCATTTAAAGCTCGCAATAAACACATGTATATTTCTAAAGCATGTGATTCTTTGAGAATTGTATGTTGGAAGGATAAATGTTAATTTAATTGAGTGAGTTTGAGGATTTTCTTTTTTTACCCCAATTTAAAAGAAATTTTTTGTTTGTTTGTTTGTTTGTTTTTGTTTTTTTTTGTTTTTTTTTTTTTTTGGCGCTATCTTTTTTCTTTTTGATTTATCTAATTCTTCATTATAATTGTAGGAAAAATGTTGAAGATCACTCTCTATTTCTAAGATGATGATAAAAAAATAAAAATCTCTGATTTATTTGGGTTAAAACATAGCTAGCAAGATAGAAAGACAGAGATCGAGATGGAGATTATTAAGCATTTCCTTCACGGGCATGTGTTATCGCTGAGTGAAAAGAAGAGTGAAGATGATGTTTTATGCGACTTATGCAAAATATATTGCGTTGGTCCGACCTGCAGTTGCAGCAGGGAATCTTATTGTAGGCTCTTCGGCCCGCACGAATCATGTGCAAAGCTACCGCAGGAGTTGCACACAATCCCTTTCTTCACCCACACCCTCTTTTCCTAGTAAACCTAATGTACACAGTTCGCTGTTACGCTTGTCACGGGCTTTGCAGGGGCTTCACCTTCCGCTGCGACAAGTGCGATCACTTCAGGGTTGATGTTAAGTGAGCTTTTATAAGGCTAGCGAAAGAAGAAAGGGAGGAGCCAGTTCCTACACTACATTTTAGCTACCATGAGCATCCATTGCTACTCTTCGAGAACATTCCTGCCCATCACATTAAGTGCCGCGTGTGTGCAAGATCCTGCCGGGACCCGACCTACGGTTGCCTCCCGTGTTGCTACTTTCTCCATCGATCGTGTTTTGAGCGAAAGTTGCCGCAAGAGATACTACACTACTTTCATCCCTGCCCTCTGGCTCTCACCTTGTATACTGTCCCTGCTAACTCTTCTTATAATTGCAGAGCTTGTGGCCAATACCGTTCCAAGGAAGCCGCCTTTTACTATGCCTGTAGTCGGTGCCATTTTGTGACGGATGTTGATTGCACTCTATTATTGCCCACTACCCAACAGATTCTCCACTTCCTCCACGGGCATCCATTGTCACTCTCGAAGATCAAGGCTGATGACAAAGTGATCAATTGCTATGTATGTGGGAAAGACTGTACAGATCCTACCTATGCTTGTGGCAGACGTTACTGTGAGGACTTTTACATTCACAAATCATGCCTTGAGTTGCCGCAAGAGATTTTCCATCCCTTTCATCCATACCACGGCCCTTTCACCTAAAAATTGATACAGATATAGTTTAGAATGGCTTATCTTATCTTATTTTATCTTTTAGTCTTTTATTAAGTTTCTTCATTAGTTTGTTATTCTATCTTATCTTTCAGTCTTTCATTTTGAATTAGGTTCTTTGTTAGTCTTCTATTTGGTTTAGTCTTCTTTCATAGACTTCTAAACCAACTTTATTTCGTTGTTATTTTAGGGTTAGGAGTCTTGGGCTATAAATATATGCTTATTGCCTTTAACAATTAAGTTTATGATTATTATTGAGTTTGTTAATGAGAATTACTCAGAGTTGAGTTTCTTTGTGTTTTTCCTTAAACCATAGATAGAATCTATAGTTTTTAAGAAGATTTCTTTGATTCTTGTGATAGTCTCACAATCTTAGAAATATTTATCCCTTCAACTTGCTGTTTTTCTTGTTCACCACAATCCTACGCTGTATCAGTTGGTATCAGAGCTCCAGTTTTCTTTCCACGGCACCGCCAAACACAAGAAGAAGGGGCAACCGCTTTGCAAATTTGGAGGACGTGTATGAACGTGAAGAAGTAGTAGGTGAAACACGCACGGAGGAGCAGTGGCAACTCATGGTGGAAACGGTCGCTGATTTGAAGGTCACATGGGAAGGGATAAAACATTACAACTGGTAGCGGACCAGTTCTATTGGCTGAGTATGCGGAAAGAAGTAGACAAATTTGTGAAGAGCTGCAGAATATGTCAAGTGTCCAAGGGGTCGGCTACTAATGCCGGGTTATATATGCCCCTTCCTATTCCGGAAGGGCCATGGACCAACGTGAGCATGGACTTCGTGCTAGGCTTACCTAAAACCCAAAAAGGTAATGATTCAATCTTTGTCGTTGTTGATAGATTTTCAAAAATGGTACATTTCATTGCGTGCAAGAAGACCATACCTTTCATCCATACCACCCTCTCACCCTAAAACCCCGAAATCCCCTGGAGGATGTTGTTGTTCGATGTAATGCCTGTCGCAATGATATCCGGTACCTGCACCAAGTCGCCTATGTTTGTGAGTATACGAATTGCAGATTTCGGTTGCACAGAGAATGCACTAGGGTCATAATGCCTGCCATAACATACGAAGGCCACGATCACCTTCTTCAATTCAACCACAATATTATTAGAAAGAATTATAGAGGTGATGAAGAACTACTGATCAAGTACTGCAGCGCTTGCAAATCCACTTGTGAATCATATGGTTTCAGTTGTCTGTATTGTGATTTCAATCTCCATCATACGTGTGGTCCATTACCATCTACCATTAAACACAAATCCCACATACATCCCCTCATTCTTACCAATTCTCCTGCTCAACATGAAGATGATCAGACACACGATGAATTCTATTGCGATGCTTGTGAGGAAGAAAGGCCGGATCCACTATTACCCATTTATCAGTGCATACAGTGTCACTTTGCTGCTGATATTAAATGCCTCATCTTTGAGGTAAGCTGATGCACGTGGAATCTTTTATTTCAACTTCTTTTTTCTTTTTTCTTTTTTTTTTTTCTTTTTTTTTTTTTTTTAATATTTCAAGTTTTAAAAGTAAAAAAATTTAAAATTTAAAATTTAAAATTAAAATTAAAATAAAATGAAATTAAAATTAAAATAAATTTCTAGGATATTTACTCTCTGAAAATATGAGTGGAGTCCTTTTAATCTATGCAATATATATGCCCAATAACATGGAATACACATGTTTTGTATTTATAGGCTATATTGGGAACACTCAATTAAAATTTTGCTTTCAAAAAACTAATCTTAACCATTTTCAACACTAGAAAGTGTAGGTGTAGATTGTGAAAATTAAAGTGCTAACTGACCATATATATATATATATATATATATATATATAGATGAGTCATACAATTCTTTCAAAAGTAATTTTAGAAGTTCTTCTCATGTCCATGTGTCTCTCTAAAATTGATATAATTTTTAAAATCATTATTGAATCAAAATTTAATGGTAATTTATTATAAATCTAATAGTAATTTTAAAGTCACGTCAGTTTTGAAGTAACACAAGAGAGACATGAAGAACTTCTAGCATTACTCATGAAAAAATTGTATAATTCATATATATGAGTAGCACTTTAATTTTCTTTTTTAATACAAATACTAGCACTTTCATTCATATATCAAGTACAATTAGTTCATGCTCTTAACTCATAGTCTATGGTTTTATTTGTAGGTAATATCATTGCTAAATGGAGAATATGGAGATGTAGAGTTGATAAATCCTCTAGGACAGTTTGGTAAGGTTATTACCAAAGACGCAGCAAAAGAGATGGCGCAAACGAAAGATAAAAAACAACTCGAGCTAACTTTAACATGGGAAGATGTTTTAAAAACTTTGAGAGAAGACGAGAATGAAAATGAAGTGGTTCTTTTAGAGGATAGAATAAAGGAAATAACTACTGCTAGATGGATAGAGCCATATGACCATGAGGAAATTATAATGTTTTGTGACAAGGCTTGCACAGATTTCATGGAGTTTGTCGAACATGATGAGGATTGGAGTTACAAGTTTCCTTATGATTGGGATCTTTTTTCTATTAAGAAAGAAGAGGTTGTGAATGTTGGGGATTACAAGACTACTCGGAGGTTAGCCCCTATCTTAAACCACCTGCTTTCTAACTATGGGGATATTGGTGCCGAATCCACATTAAGTCCTAAGCTGAGATCGCTCTACCTTTGCATGTTATGTGAGTGCATAGATCGTATGAGAAACACCAAGGTTGTGGACATCACAATTGATATACTTCTCGGTTGGTGGAGATGCTTGAAAATCTTGCAATTTGCAGGATTTAAAATTGAGTTTGCCTTTGATAGATTGAAGAGAGTAACACATGCTCATTTTGGTCTTTATGTTGAAAACCAAGTAGACAATGCTGTCGATCAAATTGAGAAATTCACAAGAAAACTCGAGTACATAAAATCTGCAAAATCCAACTTAATCGAGGAATGCTTGAGAGAGGCTTTGATACTAAAAAAAGAAAAAGCAGTTCCATCAAGACTACTATAGATGTCAACTGTGTAAAACGTTTATTTCCATGCATGTATATATGTTTATTTCTTTTGTATTAGTTTGTCTTATTTAATGTGTTAGGAAGTTAGTTGTGGGTACTCATTGTGCTACTTATACGGTTACAACATGAATTGCAATAAAATTCATCATAGATGATACGTATGAAGTCATGGCCTACAATTAATATAGCAAACTGTTTGTATTCAAGTATTTTTATCATTACGCTATGGTAATACAATTTTAATATAAACTCTTTACAAACTTGGATGAGCCAAAAAATCGAGCCCGAGCTCAAGCTCATAATAGTCGAGCCAAACCGAACCAGCTCACAAGCTGGCTCTTATATTTAATTTAATTTAATTTTTTTTATTATAAATTTAAATTTCAAGTACTCTAAAATAGTAAGGCACTTGGTTTTGAAGATAGATGATATGCATCATTTTATAATAAAAGGATGTTATTAAGAAAAAAAAAATCATCAATTTTTAATATTAATATAAGCAAATTTGAATAACTACCAATTCGAGCCTTATACGAAATGCTAACGAACCTAACTGAGTCGAGCTGAGTTTACTTTTTTTTTTTTTTTTTTTTTTTTGTAACATGTCTACACAAGAGGAGGGAGGATAATTCAAATTAGTGACCTCCATTTCATTAAGCGTGGTCCTAGCCGATTGAACTACTTCTTAGGGACGAGCTGAGTTTACTTCGTTTAATATTCGAACAATTATCTATGTTCGATCACGAAACACCTCATTTAATAATCGAGTCAAACATACACGAGACACAAGCTCACGAGGACTTCACTCACTTAACACTCCTATCCACAGCAATCGGTGAGTGCTCTTGAGTGGGAGGTGTGTCATGTGTGAGTCAAGGAGGTAGAGACAAAGGAAAATAAAAAAAATTTGAAA
>NC_081541.1:4503137-4504736 GCF_901000735.1 Corylus avellana
TTTTTTTTTTTAAATAAAAAAAATTAATTTTTTATTTTATTAGAGTGTAATCTGGTGTGGTTGAGTTTTTATTTTAAGTATAAGTCTAATGAAATTGACTGATGTATCAACTTTTTATTGGTGGCACAAAATGTGACTTTTGTACAACCTCCCTATATAAATTATTCTCCTTACAATTATAATGTCAGACTGAAGAATTAGAGAAATCAAAATGAAAAAAAAATAGCGCAGAAGTTTTACGTGGATGGTTCCCACTATTGAAGCACAAGATAAGGAGACCAATAAGATTTCAGATAAGATTTCGGATAAGGATTTCGGATAAGGATTAATCTCAAAGAGTTTTAAACCCACCGTGATCATATTTTCAACTAGTTTGATATCATCATGATTCTCTCAACAACAATTGTATTTGTTGTGATACTATTGATCAGCTTAGCTTAAATTTAACTGTAGATAATTGTCCCTGCTAAAATTGTTAGTTCAATATTATCTAATTTCTTTTGACATATTGTGATTTTAATTTCAAACAATGAAAATCATTCTACCAAACGCAACCTTCTGCGACTGTAAAAATATTATGCTAACGCTACAGTGTTCAGCAATTCAATACCAGTTGTAGGAACAAGCTTTATAAACAAAATATGCAGAATTAATTCCAGCAATTCCGTAGTAGTTTAATTAAGACATTTTTCCACTAGTAGCTGAAATGAACATTTTGGATTTTTAATGCCTTTTTCAGTACTTTGCACAGCTTTAAAACCCAAAACCACAGCAATTGCTTGCTTTTCATGTCCTCTTTCCTCCATCTCTATCCCTTACCATCTGTGCTCACAATTTAATGACATATATAAGAACTAAGCCACAAATATTCCAAGGTTTCAAGACTATAACACCTGCATGTTTACATCTGTGCTCACAATGTAAACATGCAGGTGATGTGTGAAAATGGTTTTTTATTTGATGACTTTGATTTTTATGAGAGATTATATTCAGATTATTTGATTGGGTGATTTAAGAGAGAGAATGATTTAATAAGGCAAAATCGATTTTTTAATTATTAAAATTGAGTATGATTGAAATAGTGGAGGAATTATTAGTAGAAAGAATTAGATGATGAAGTGATGTAAGAGATATTATTCGAGAGTGTTGAGATTGGTGAATTATTATCCGCATACAGCTCAACCACCCACTTTCCTATTTGTTTCTCTTTCTTTTCTTCTCTTTCCCCATTTTTCCACGCGACGGTCCACCCTTCTTCTTTTATTCCTCCATTTACGCTGTTGTCTTGTCCCCCACTCCTTTATTCTTTTCTTTATTCTTTTCTCCTGCATCCTCTCCCACATGCACATACAGCTCCCGACCCAATTTTTTTTTTCCCTCTCTTTGTATCTTCCTCCTTGTCTCACACATGACACACCTCCCACTCAAGAGCACTCACTGATTGCTGTGGATAGGAGTGTTAAGTGAGTGAAGCCCTCGCGATCGAGTTCGTGTATGTTTGACTCGATTATTAAATGAGGTGTTTTGTGATCGAACATAGATAATTGTTTGAATATTAAACGAAGTAAACTCAGCTCATCCCCAAGAGGTAGTTCAATC